>NW_017278737.1:78593-203913 GCF_001594065.2 Cyphomyrmex costatus | reverse complement strand
TATATATATATATATATATATATAAATAGAATTGAAAATGTTACTTAAATAACGCTAACAATTTCTAAAATAACTAACAAAGATGGAATAAAATACATGTTTTATCAAGTCAATTACAATGTCATAACGTTATTCTCCCGAAATTAATATTCTGTATAAATCATTACTGATCAGGCGATATGCTTTAATCGCAACATTATGGGGACCATCCACAGCAGTGAAAAGACTTTTGACGTTGTCAACACCTTCACCCCTCTTCCTCCAATCTCATCGTCGTACATAACGGAACCACGAGACGTTCTCTTAATGGTATAAAAACGAAGGATGGCGTTTCTCGCTTGAACGGAGGCAAACATCAATTCGCGCTGACGCTGGCGAGGCGAGTCGTAGTCGAAATCGGGAATAGAATTGTCCGCCTGGTTAGAAACTTACATCGTTCTTTGCTCGGTACCACTCTCCCTTCTTTTACTCTATTTCTTCATCTATAGGACCTTTCACCTCTATCGCATTATTTTTAAAGACAAATTCTTTGACGTCGATTTAAAATCGAAATGTCCTTCAACGAAAATATCCAAGTAAATCAATTCTGTGCTATAAATCACGAAAAAAAAAAGAGAGAAAACTTATAATTAAAGAATGGACAAAAATAGCGTTTTTAAATTTTTAAATAAAATTTACTTAAAAAGTATTTTATTGATAATACGTAATACTATAAATCGAAAGTTGACATAATTATTTCCCACAACCATTTCAATAAGAAAAAAATCGATTTTTTAAATTAAAAAAAGAATTTGTCATTAAAAGGTAAATACAATAGTAAGAAGGGATCTTAGACATTCTATATTTTTCTTCTTTCCACTCTCCACTATACAATTCACTAACTCTCACTCTTCTTTTTCTTTGGCCCAGCCCCAGCCTTTCGACCGACTTTCACGTCAATTTCGTTCTTTCTCCCTTTGCTACAAAGTAATGAAACCAATTTATTATCTCAATTAAAAATTTATTGGGAAATGTAGCGTGATATTTTATGATGGAACTTCAAAGTTCTTGTCTGGTTGAATAGTGCAAAATGTAGAAAACATGAAAACTTGTGACTGAGAAAAGGAAACATTCGAGATAATTGTTAGCTAAATATATTTGAGGAAGATAAATAGTTTCTTGTCTATCGTAACATATAATGAATATTGAATGAGTTCCAAGTGTTATTTAATAAAATAATAATCGCATAATTGTATACTATGCTTAATTTTAATTTATTACGTTAATTAAAAACGCTAAATTAGATAGTCTTTCAAGCATTATTAAAAATTAATTAAAACTAATAACTGTTTCTATAAAAGTCGTACAGTAATGTTGTTCCAACACATCACAATATGTTCTAAATATCGATGCTAATTAACAACTTTATCTTCGAGCGAATGTCTCATTTTGCCAGACAGTTGCACTACATTATGCGAAACTCATCAGACTAAAGGCATTCAGAATTGTGAACGTTTGCCAAAGAGTTATGCTCTACTCAACCGATCAATCTCTAGAATCAAGTCATGTATTTCGCATATCTCGGTACATCGGCCCTGTCGCGGCGGTTAATTCCACAATTTCGTGATCCCCCTCTGCTTTTCTTATCGGATCATAAATGCTCTACTTGAGAGAGAAACGCGACAGCAGGCTAATCGTCTCTATTTCAGTGATGCTCCAAATGGGTCTCTATCTGCTAAAAACAGTCATTTTTCACTCTAAAATATAATACTGCTCTGCAATATTTTTCATTAAATTTTCTTTTTATATATAAGTATATATACAGGATGTCCCAAATTTCGCGACACAAAATACAACAAAGAAGCCCTAAAAAAATTAAGTGAAAACATTCTATATCCGCAAATTTCCATTTCAAGCAATACTTTCCGAGATACAAGAGTTTAAATACATATAACCAATTACAGATCACGATTAGATGGCCACCTGTAAGTTGTGATAACACTAAAGTGCGACATCAGCGTTTATTAATAGTATTGCATCCGGTGACTTGGACTTGTAGCCATCTAACCATAGTAACTGACTAAACCCTTATTATCTCAAACACTATTGCTTAAAATAAAAATTTACACACACATAACAAAATTTACTTAATTTTTCGGAAACTTTCTTGCTACAGTATTTTAAATCATGAATGTCGGGACACCTTGCATATACATATGTGTGTTTTTACATTTGTAAATATCTAGCACTTTTGTAAATTAATGATTTAGTTCGAGCAAATCTGAATCAGCGTATTCGGAGTTTGCCTTTTCAAAGTTTCACGCTTGTTAAAGTGCAACCTCTCTCACGGAATTATCGCCGCTTAACGGGTCACGATTGCTGATGCATTTATGTATGTGTACTCACGCGATTCCGTCCATTAGATCAACGAGGCAGCGCAAAGTTTACGAAAGAAATAAATAATTTAAACGCGATTAAAACGAGTACGATCAGTATTGACCTAACGTACGTTTTGTGTCACGCGTAAAAAGTTCTGAGAAGCAAACGCAATTTATCTCATATACGTTTATCGATTTGTTTGAAGCTTTCAAATTCACGTCCGTAGTAGTTTCACCCTCCCTCCTTCCCTCCGCACACTCTCTCGCTTGTCTCCGTTCTATCCATATAGTACACAGAGGTCGATACTTCGACTCCGTTTCCCCGTCTTTCGTCCATCCGCAGCTTTTTGTTTATGGAGAAGTAAGTCCACTAGAGAATTCGCAATGAGGCTCACGAATCCGGTTTAGCATTTAGTTACGCGACTAAATACTTACTTAAGAAAACACTTTCGACTGTTCGATGGAATCCTTAGAATCCAACGGACTACACGATGGCGCGAACTGTATAGCTGGATTAAATTGTGCCAAATGCTTGAAATCGATAAATCGCAACCGGAAAAACTTCGCGCCTCTCGCTCCGGATTTGCATACGTAAACGTAACTCTTACACATTAAATATTAATCTGAAATTACATTCCTATGGCAAATGGCTTGAATTACTGCAAGCAATTAACTCAGACGCAGCAAAATTTGCCAGGATCCATTATTACACAACGCCAAGCGCGAGATTACGTAATCTAATGATATACGATATGGCGCGCTAACTGCTGGTGGAATTTTGCGCAGCCACAATTGTTGTTTTATAATGTAACTCTGCGTGTTTTGTTGTTGTGTTTTATTTTCCTACTACAAACGCTTTCTAATTTTAAAGAATAAAATTAATTGCAAAATTGCGACTTTCATATTGCTAAGAGTAAACATATTTAAAGAAAAACAGAAAAAAATAGGAATTTTTATGAAAAAAAACTCTAAAAATTTAATATCTTTGCAGAAGTACTTTCTGTAATCATATCTTATCCATTAAATTCTACAATATTTCCCAAAAATCTAAATGAAATTAAGTTAATTGTATTATGTTGTATTATGATATACGGAAATTAAATAATCGTTATACACAATGTGTATCTATCTTAATATCGTAGATTTATATTTGTTATATAGTAAGAAAGAAAAATAATGTTCGACACGTTGAAAGAACCCAGAAGCTTTATCAGTATATTCAACATACCAACGCGCGCGTATTCGCGTGTATACTTCAAGAAATCTACGCGTTCAATTTCGCAGAGTGGTTTCGTCGGCAATCGTAAATTATGAAGAACGAAAAACAAATGCCGGTCGATGACGACCTTTGAGATATCCGAGAAATTGATAACCGATCCGACCGAGCCCGAGCGATGAGAAAAAGGTCTAGCACTTGAGAGAAATTAAAAATGCAAATGCAGCGCCAGCCCATTATCCGCTGGATATGAAATCACAATTTGCATCTCTTTGTCCGACCACGGGGCGCAACTTCGTCCGGTATTATTCGCGTGCACTTGATAACTGGGTTTTACGTTTCTGCACTAAAAACGAAGGAATAAAGTAGAACGTAGGGAACGTTAAAAATTATTAATAACTATTCTGTATTTGGTACATGAATTAAATTAATTTTTAATGCACATGGATTGGTACGAGTCGGGAGCCAACTGTATAAAATTAAGAGGCTTTAAAATTAAGAAGAGCTATATAATCTCTCTAAATCTGAATCAGTGGATAATCATTGATATCAGTCTTAAGTATGTCACTGGCAATCAATTAATGAAATATGAAATCCCTAACCTAACTACTAACCTTTATTATGAGATCAAAACTAACCTTGTTTTAGTATACAAATTCAGTAAACAAATTAGTTGAACTTCACTGATTATTCACACGTATATCATTGATGAGTAGTCAATTATTCATTAATTCAGATTTAAAGAGTAGTTTGTGCGAAAGATTTTGTAAGCATTATTTATATTACAATAGATATCAATTTTATATTGATGTAAATATCGCAAAAGAAAACATAATGGATATAAAAGTTGCTCCGAAAAAATTAGATTCGATAACTCAAGACAATTACTTATTTAAAAGAGAGGGAAAGACGGATTATAAAACTTTTGTCTTATTATAATAAGTCAGTAGATATTCATGTGATATAACTATTATACTTTTAGCACAAGTTTATTAGTCTTAGAATGATATCAATTATGATATAGGTGGAAGTACTTCGGTTATACAGAACGTAATTTACAAAAAAAACAGAGAAAAAAGTAATGAAATATAAATGGGGATATAGAATACTAACCAACTGATATAACTTTACACGTAGCATAAATGGACACACGCACATATTTTATTAAATTTAGTTTAATTGTATCATTTGACAATTACATTCAAGGCCTTCAAGCTAGACTGAATTTAGAAAATTCTATATCCTGAGAAAAAAAAATCGTTGTTTTAAAAAAATATTAGTTAATTCAATTCAATGTAGCGGTTACGGTTTGTCAAGCAAAAATTTGTTAATTCAACCAATTATTTGTTAATTTAAATTATTTGTTGTTTTAAATTTTTTACAAGATTTTGTTAAACCAAATATATAAATATTTGAACTAAATAATCACTACGAAAACTAAACGCATTTAGTCAAGTAAACCATTTCTTGTTTAGTGTATCAGCATACTTTTTAAAAATCTTAAAATTACGTAAAGAGTACACACCTATAAAATTATCTGCTACCTGCAAAAACTGAGATGCAGCTTTTATGACAATACAGTAAATACTAATGACCAGTGGTCATATTATAACATTTAAGCAGACTATAAAGAAGTAAATTCAACTTCCTCTAGAATACAGCGCAAACTACACAAAATACTGTGATATTTCACACTCTTGCCCCTATTCCGTAACCTTCTTTCCTCTACTTGCACTTGAATTTACAACTATCAAGATAAAATTAACGTTCACAAAAAGAAATATTATATCATAACTTATTAATGTATGTTATAATAATTAAAATAACACATATTTTACATACGTATATAAAATATATATGTTATTTTAGTTAAAGACGATAGGGGCCTATATTACTTCTTTTATTTAGTTTATTTAATAAAAATATTTAATAAAAATATAAAGGCGATCTTTCTGTAACACACATTAAACTGACAAAGAGATAAAGCAAAACTGCAACTGTTCTTTACGATGGCATAAAGCAGGTGACATGCGTCATACAAATGGCATGATTCTAAACTACACCAAAATTCAAGTATTTTCCGATGACGCGATCGTTTCCTCGTGAAAACACAAAAGAACTAATGTCGTACTTACGTAAGTTATCCCGCCATGGCAGCAGTAAATTAACTATGATTTGATTCCGAAAATTTTCAAATTCAGCTTCCCGTATTCCAAATGTATATAGGAGTTTAATATTCAGACATAGCGTATGATTTGATGCGCTCTTTCAGTATCAAATCCTATATGTCGCATACTGCCGATTTAAGTGGAGTGACACACTGATTTTTTTGATAAGTTCAGACGCAGTCAGGAAAATTAATTCATTTCGCTTCATTTCGCTCAGGTTTCATTTCAGCTCAGCTTGGAAATTTATTGAAAAAACAAGCGTCATGATAAATGAGAAAGAAAAAAGAAAGCATAGGGAGTGGAGACAGAGACAGGAAGCAATAAAACTGACGGTGATGACAGGACAAATCACGCAAACTGCCAATTGCAAATCAATCAACGATCTTTTTTCATTCGTATCATTTCGCAGATATTTATGTATGTATTTCGTTCACATTAATAGACATGCGTGCGGTGCAAAAATTGATGAATTGACGGAATTTTATCAGCTCCATTTCGTTAGAATCCGATATTTTTTGTATACAAGTCGAATCTCTTTAATCATTAAGACTCGTATTTTGTTTGATAGTTCTATTTAAAAGGGGTTATTTTATAAAAATCTATTGTTACACATTTAAGATTTTAGAATTTTTTAAGTGGGTAAATATTTTTCAAAATGAATTTTATCTATTACTATTTGAAGATAGATTTGCTGTAAAAAGTAGTTAATAGATCTTTTGATTTCTGTATGCAGCATTTCATCTGCAATCTAGATTCCGAATCTAGTTAATTATACAAATTTTTTATTAAAAAAATAACAAATCTATCTTCAAACAATAATAAAGGACAAAAAGTAATTTAAAAAAATATTTTCAAAAGAAGTTTCTAAAAATTTTCTTTAAAAAATCTTTCTTAATTGTATCAATATAAGATTTAAAAAGTTTGAATATTTGACTAATTAATCTCAATAAACGCATGAAAAAAATACATTTCTCGTATAATTATATATGACAATGAATGTATTATAAAAATACATTGTACAAATTTTTATATTATATAAATATTATATACACATATGCAACTAATGAACTTTACTACGCGTTGTTCTCACAATTTTTCGCCGGCTCTCTAGACTAATTAATACGTCCTGAAGTACGTAATTCTCGCGGCTTTTTAATAGACGACCCACGTTCAATAGCCGTACACTCGAACTGCCGGCAGAACAATGTCATAAAACCACACGAACGGAGTTTCACATTCTTCAGTTAAATGTCTATGCATCACGATTTACGTACTCCGTGCAAACGATGAAGTGTTTTTTTTACGAATTAACGTTAGAATTGAAAACTTTTGATGAATAAATGAGGTTTTTTTTCCATAAAAAAGGATTCCTAGGATATTTTGAGTATGTTATGCGAAGCGAAAAACAGAAAATATGCACGTTCCAGTGCAAATATAGGAAAACTCGTTTTTCCAAACGTTTACTGCAAACGAAGTATTCGCGGCTGCACCGTGTTACCAGTTAGAAATTTATTATTCGAACAAGATAGCGACATACGCGTGTCAAACCTGTTTGCGGGAGCTCCGCGAGTTGTCGAGAGATAAAAAAAAAAAGCAGCACTTTGTATGGGCAATTTGAAAAATATAAGTGTCCTGTCATCCGCAGCATACGTCACGAAATTGAAACGCTTCTCGAGCGTTACGTTATACGGTTACATAGAATTCTAAAAAATTCAGTTAATGAAAATATTTCTCGTCAACCCGTACGCCCGACGCGTCACGCCGTGTTTTAAGCATTCCATCAGTTCGCGGTGACAGACCGGAACAATAATTCGTATATTTTCGCGCCGCTTTGAAAGTCGCACCGTTCGCACGTTTACACGATTCGGCGCGATATCTCTGTTTTCTTTTTACTCCATGATCAAATTACTTGCGATATCTGGTATCGTCAGATATAAAAGAAAGAAGCGCATGTTGCACGCGATACGGGCGTAACGCGCAGCTTTGTGCTCGGACATTCGGTCCGTCGTCAAGCGCGGGCGAGAAAAGGAAAGAAAGGCGTTGTTACATGTTCCATCGAGTGTTCTGTACAGAAACGGATCAATAATGTAGGTTACAGGGGCGGCGTTTACAGGCTGAAAGTTACGAGCAGGTCGCGCACCTGGCGTGTTATGAATGGTCTTGAGTCTCGCCGCGCCGCCTTCGTAAATCCGACCGATGAAGACTGGACGCAAAGCGAAAAGAATTCAACACTTCCCATTATACCATGGAATGTTCGCCGTGGCGAGGCACCCCCCTCCCCCCCCCGAGATCGCCGGCGCAGCTAATTCGAACGTAAAATTAGACTTTCGAGTCGACTTCTCGGGTACTCACCGTAAAGCGTTACAAGCCTCGCCGCGGCTACAGTCGGGCCGAGATTAAAACTTTCTCGAGTTTCCACGCCGACCACCCTTCGCCCCGCTGCACTCGGGGCGCGCGCGCGCGAAACCCGTGCTGTCCGCGCTCGTTAAAAGTTTTCCCGGGAAAGCTACAGTATATCTTAACGCATATAAATGGATCCGCGTCTCACGAATGAGGCATCTTAATAACGAGTCGGTCATTTGTATCAGTCAGACCTTTTTTCTTCGCCTTCCAAGTTGTTTAGAGCGACATCGCCGGCTCTTAGTATTCCCATCGTGAAATCCCTTGTCGATACACGTCTTGAGATTAAAGCTCGGAAAATTATGCTTCGACAATGCGCCCCTGCGCTGTTTGAAATAGACGAGCTATAAACGTCGGAGATTTCTCATGCAAACTTGAACTAAATAATTATGATGAACTTATTAATTATAACACTTAATAGAGAAGAGAGCATTCAGGATGAATGCTCACGAGCAGTGGACTATGGAATTTCCATTGATAAGTCGAAAATTACTCAACGCGCACTGCACATCGGAGCAACTCACGTGAAGCTCATATTGCAGGCTTGTTCTACGCGATTACAAAGTTTATTTATGCTCTCGTGCGAAGTGAACCGAATGGGTAGCGTGCTCATGATAAAGCAGTCGGTGTGCATTTAATCAACGCTTTGCTCCGGTACCGCGGATTCAGCTTCAACAGCGTGAGCTGTCCGAGATATTGATAATCGACGCAGTCGCGAATCAATATTTGATCAAAATTCCCGTTGCAAAAAAGAAAGATGTAAAAATCGAAACTTTAAATGGGCGTCTGCGCTTTGTCGCGAGAGAACAATTATCGATTTCCAATTTCGGTGAATACGAGTAATTGCAGAAATAATCGCTCTAATAATAAGCAATTTTCGTTTCAACACTTTTTATCCTTCTTTTTTAAACTGTTAATCCTTTTAGCAAAAAGAGAAATGAAATTTATCTGGAGCAGTTCTTCCGCTATATTTTAATGTTTGAGAAAATTACTTGTGTGTCTAATATTAAAACTTATGTAATGGAAAAACTTATATAAAATAGCATAAAGAATTGAATTGTTAAAACGAAGCTAATATCTACACTCAGAAATATTGCACAAAAAGCAGGAAGAATTAAAACACACAGAATGTACCATTAGCGTAACGTATAGAAAATTACGATCTCATTGTTGAAAAAAAAAGTCACATCGTTAAAAGCAAATTTAGATCGAATAAATGAACACCCGTTTCGTAAGAAACATATACCTATATATATACACGGCAGTGTAAGTGTGCATGTATTTGCGGGTGTACGATATACCAGGTAATTACTTAAAGTATTACGCTTCGCCAACAATGCGACAGCGCCGACGAAATCTTGGAAAGAGAAATGGTTATTGGGGAAACGTTAGCTCTGGGGTTGTGTAATACACTCGGTGCTCTGCGAGAAGAGATGTTTACCAAACGGCAGTGAAATATTGCAACCTTGCGGGGAAAGGTGCACGAAGCCGACCCCGATGGGCTGGTGGACCTAAGCCACCGCTTCCTTGGTTTCGACAATATTGGTTTTCGGACTTTCTCGAATCCGGACTTTCCCGAGCAAACAAATCTCTGCTGGCTGCGACCGCACGCTATTTTTTTAAGCGAAGTGTCAATGCTTACTACTAACGAACACAAAATATTTCAAACTTACGGGTAACTTTCGAAACGTAATACAAGAATAAAAATATTTATAATATGTTAAATATATAAATTATAAAATATATATATTATTTTCTTACAAAAAATTGATATTGTATAATGTAGAATTTAGCCGTATTTGAATTATTAATGTAACCTGTTATGTGAACTATAGCGTATTGCATTAATAATTCAAATTTTAAATATGAACTTGTAATAAACACGTTGAAATATTGTGCAATCCTAGTAAATATCGTAATTAAATTTTGAAATTAAATCAATTTAAAATATTTATATATTTGTTTAATTTAAAATATTTTTAATTTAAAAATATCTCATTTTTGAGAACTTTTGGCAGAGTGCTGACGAATCTTTTTCAAAATTGCTTTCTTGAGTATAATTCATTTCGATCGAAGAAGGAAACAGTTATATAACCGAAAAGAGATATTGCGCCATTCGACAGGATTTTAAGGTCCATGTAAGAACTCACTTCGAAATCTATGTCCAATCTTTATCCCGGCCGTTACCATCAAAATGTCGCGGTCAACAATGAAGAGGATGAGTCAATAAAGTGGGAGAACAAAGAAATGGTAACAAAGGACCTTCTTCAAAGACAAATAACTCTAGTAATAAAATAGCGGCTCGTAACGCGAAGGGTCATCTCTACAAAGAATTCGCATGTACTTAAACGAAAAAAGAAAGAGGACAAAAGTGGTATCTGAGATATCAAACATAGTTGAAAGTAGAAATCACATAGAATCAAACATCATCATTTTTATGATGTGCTCTATGTCGATAGCGACATTTTCCATTAATTGAATTTTACACATATATACTACAATATATATAGAAACAGCAAAGTGCATCGCACGCACAATATATGATGTATAATAATTGGCAAAATGATATTAATGTTTTATGATAGAGTTTGTGTTTCGATTATTCAGCTTTTTTATAGAGATCCTGTTTCTTATATATCCGCCAACTGTATAAAATAAATAATATGGAATACACCGCGCGCTATTGAAAATTTTAAACCTGCTTTCGCGCGAGATTGTCAAGAGTCTATACCTCGATTAAAATAAATTGAATCGATTGAATCAACGAGTGGGCGGACAATTTGCGTAGACAATGCAATTGGTAGGACAAAAGCGCGTTCAGAAAGAAACGAAATCGCGATGCAGGCATGTTATTAAAAGTGAAACGATATGGTATACCTGAATTTCCATTGAATCAAACCCGTGTAATTTTTATTCTTTTTACGCAATCCACCAGCCGAGTGTCCACATTGTCGTTCGTTAAAACAAAACGAGGACGGAAATTATTCTATCAATGTGCTCTTCTTTCGCCTCCCTTCGAACTCTTCCTCTTTTACAATACCTCGATTTCCATATTTCCCTCGTCAAGCTCTCGATCCACATTCGATTGTAACAATACGAATAATAAATTTTAAGCTTCTTGCCTAAACTTGATACCCATTAATCAACTAGATTATTAATCTCTCTTCTTCGATAAATCAATGTCGTAAAAACATTTAGATGCAAACTCATACAACAAGATCGTTTACTTTTTATTAATGAAAACAATTATCATAAGAACTTGGTTAAAATAGATCAAATTTGCAACATATACAAGCTATAAATAAGTTTCTCTTATATAAAACTTCATTCTATGTATCGAAAGGGAACGATACTTTAAATAGTCCATACAATTCAGGACCAGTGGAAAAAAATAATAAAGTAGAAAATGTATCTATATAACACAACGTAGTGATACAGAGATGATGGCTCTACAATACATACTGGTGTGTGTGACACGTTTCTAGTCACAACAATTACCACTGTTATCGCAACGTAAACGCACGGGTTTACAGTCGAAGTGCGAGAACAATGCCATATTTGTGATTTAATGGGACGTATATCATCCATGTTGAGGCCCATTAGAGTCATCATGCGCTTCGAATCGCTGATATTTTTAACAATTGTTCAAATTGTCTAGATATTGACAATGTATCGTTACTTTCTGAAAAATTTCAGCCGGTGACTCGATAGGGAAAATGTTCAAGAGAAAAGGATCTTTCCAATGAAATGTAGTGGATGACCACTCTGTATTATTGCGCTTACATTCCGACGCGAGTAGCCTGAGTGCTGCCGACGTCGAAAGCCTCTTAGGCCGCCTTATTCCAAAGTTAAACTACACTCCTTCCGCCATTACGAGTCGAGTAAAGCTGTTTACAGCGTTTAGCAACAGATGCTGCGCTAGTAACAGCTTGTAAATGAAAACGATTTTGTTCCGCCTGCCCAGCTCACGCCGTGAAAATACCCTTTAACGAATCGCGTATAATCGCTTTTATTTACCATAGACGCCCTTCTCGCGATTATCTTGGTTCTCACACGCTTTTTGCCTCTCGTTTTCCTTTTCTATCCATATTCTCACTATCTCATTAGCCTCTTCTGCTTTACCTCCTTCCTCCGTATGTACAAATTTAAACCTTCGCCGATTAACTTCGCGTGTAAGGCTGAGGTCATTATCGTGTCGTGCTCTCCGCCGGGAAATTGTTTCACGATCGTCGCGCTAAAACGATATGGTGCTTCCGCACGACGCGCGACGCTCGATGAGATAAGAACTCAATTAAGTGAAATCACTCGACAGCAGGTGTTCATCAATTACGACTACTTTGAAATATATATTTATTTATTAGAGAGATATCGGCAATTCTTCTGATGTTATAACAAAGGAGCATTATTATTCCTAATTTAGACGCGTTCCAGAAGAAAATTCTCACGACAATCGCGCAATTAACGTCACCGGAAAATAAATCCTTTCTGCTATAAATGCAAAAGTACTGCATTTCATGTGTAAACATAACATATGTTTGATTTTTTAACGTTGAGATAATTTTAATTTTTTTTATTTTTATTAATTTTCAATAATATTAAGCGTATGGTATTCTTCTTAAGATACGCAATTAAGATAAGATAATATAGTAGATGTTAAAAGCATGTTTTAATAAGCTGTAAAAATATACGATATTACAACTAGCTTATCGATCGCAGACCATTGAAATTTATCGTAAGTTTATCTGTTAATTTATCGCGGCCGATTTTATATCATGCACGCACCATACCTAAAAATCGGTACTATTTTAATGCAAGTAGAATATTTCATTGGAATATAATTAGATACGTATCAGAGGTTGTACCAGCCGTGTTTTATGCAAATGCGCAAATAAATCGGCTATTTGTTTTCGTATTTTAGTAAAAGCGCCCACGAAACACGACGTAATTCGCGTTGTAATTGGACGGCGAATGCATTTCGAGAACGGTCCGCTTGCTTTCTCGCAGACAACTAACGAAAAACCGATGTTTTTATGCACAATCGCATTTTTATTTCATTCCACTTGGAAACCGAGAGAATGGGCCGCCGAGGCTGCGAACTAAATAATGAAGAAGTGCAAAACACATTTAAATCTTCTTAAACCGAGTTTAACTAGTTAGACTAACTTCCGTGGAATAAACTCTTAAAGGCGGCTTCTGTTTTTTTTCCGCTTCGCCAAGTAGGTGTATATATCTCATGGAACGCAGCATATTTCCGACGATAATATTTTACGGAGAATTCCTAAAATACACCAAAGTGACTCGCAAAGCAATCGCAAAATGTCGACTGGTACTTCGCGGTGCGGAACAAAAAAGTAATAAAAACTTCGAGGAATGTTTAATGACGCCTAGTACAGTCCGGTATTCGTTTAATTTGTTCGAAACTTCCGTTAAGTGTTTAATTAGTTAACTTTACATACTGTGCAAGCAGGTACGCAAACACTTAGTAGGTAAATTACAGGTCAAGCCCATTCCATAACTTTCCAGCATCTCTGAGAGTAGAGTATATATTGTATCTCCATGTACGCGGTAGTTAATAATATGCCGAGGCCTCGAGACTAGACGAGTCTCCTTTAATTTTTCACTTTTTTCTCTGACTGGCACATCTTCAAAATTTTATCTTTCAGCGAATAAGATTTTCTTAACGATTATTCTGTGAATATAATATAACATTATGGAAAATAATTTGCATCATTAATAACCAAGATTGCGACGACCGCGACATTTATAAATTTAATTTAGGACCAAAAAAGATTTTGTAATTAATCACAATTCAATTAATTAATGATTCAATTCTTCTAATGATATTTCGCGTATGCTCAAAAATTAATTAACTTATTTATTAATCGCATATGTCTTTTTTTATAAATCGGCTATTTAATTTTCTCATTTTATTTCTAAAGAATTTTACACGTTGGTGTAAAATTTGTTTGTTGTCTAATGAAACATTGTTACACTATAGCATTTACGTAAATCGCGTTGTTATCTTGAATAGTTATTTTCCGGATTTATTATAATCAAACACTAAAAAAAAATTAAATTAAAGATTCAGACTGTATCACCGTTTTCACACAAATTGCATTTTTAATTTAACGAGTATATATCTAAATAAATTACACATTTAAATATAATATCAACTATAGTTAAAATACTTAATGGGTATACAGCCTTGGCTAAAAAATATATATATAATATAACATAATAAAAAAATATATATATACATATATTAGACTTTTTTTTTTGAAGTTTTATTACCTGCATTGTTACCGGCATTATATATAGTACATAAATTAAAGTATTCTTAAAACGAAAGACAATTTACAACAAATTTTCTATAATTTAATGTTCTATAAATTAATTTTTGAGCTAAAACTTTAAATCATAGTTAATAAGGTGCCTAACATCTTTGGTCAAGAATGTAATTTAAAACTGTTCGTTTCCGAAATTGCATTACTTACGTGTGTATCTTACGACAATGAACTATATCACCGTAGCTCTAACTTTTCACAATCCCTAGACGCATTTTATTCAGTCACGTTCCGCATTCGTACCGCCAAGTATTGTCAGTCCTAAATGTCAACCCTATTGTCTCAAAACTCATTTATCTTGAAAAGCCATCGCAGATGACAATACCTGCTCGAGAACGAGACGGATAATAGAAAAGTGAGTAGGAGGTCGCAGTATTATGGAGATCCGTTATCTGGCCTCAATAAAACAGATCCGAACGCGTCCGTCAATACGGCATCCTCAACATTGGTTGTAAGCTACGTGCAGACTTTGTCTTACAATCTTGACAATATAAGACGTATGTCTGTTTTTTTTCTAGATTCGCAATTCTTTGTTTATACATATCGAAATATGTCTTAAATTCTTAAGGAAAATTATATTAGCGATTGAAAGAATATTTAAGTACGCACATCTCTCACGTAAAAAATATACATTATTAAAAATAAAAAGTTAATTTTAACATATAACAGGAAAAAACTATTTTATAAAAAATTCTATAAGAAAGAAAGCTGTTCCAAAGAAAATTTATCTTGTTTTATACTTATTGTTAGATGTCAATTTTTGTTGGAGAATTTTGTAACTTTATGATAATATTGACTTTCATATATGTATATCTTGATGTGAACTTTACAAAAATATTTCTTCAGGTTCTGCTTGTAAAGTTACACGACTATAGAGACTTATATTTTAATAATATATTCATGTGCGCAAACTTTAAAAAATTAATGAGATCATATTAAAATTTTCACTAGATGTACATAATTGACTTAACTGTTTAGAATGAAATATGCATGTGCCGATTAATCACGCGTGTGTATGTTTTCAAGATCGTTCTACGTGTGTATATTAGTGACAGTAGTGGATCTCAAGCACGAGCGCGCCTCGAGGGGAGTCGAGGAAGTCAAGAACATCACAAATTGCCAACGTGCAACTCTTGGAAACTGGATTCGCTCTCCCTCGAGGTGCAACGCATCCGCAGCTAAAATAACAAGCAGGGAGTTAATACGTTAAATAACTTCCGCGATTCCCTACTGTGACAGCGGCACGGTGTCGTCCAATTTTGTGATGGAATCGGGTGCTACGCTGTTACCCCGTCTGGATTAGATCGTGTCACATCCGCTCTACGAACTTGCTATAACATCTGCCGTTACTCGTTTGGCTCTTCGATCGAGCAGTATTAGATGATGGAAATATCATTTTTACACGACGAAGCAGGTTTCCAATCTTTTCTTGGCCTCGAAAGTCTTACAATACAAATTTATAAATAATGTTGCAAACTTTTCGAAACCAAATAGTTAACTAAATTTTTCAGCATATATCATTGATTCATTAATCAATTTTAATCGTAAAATTTTCATAGAAGTAAATAATGTTATTAAGTAAATTATATATTTTTACTTATATCTTCAGTTAATAAAAAAAATATTAATTTTATTAGTCGTACGCGTTAAAAAAAGCATTTTATTATATATAAATCGTATAATTATTATTATGCTAGAAATAATTTTAATAACAAGATTATGTTTGTATATTTGTAACTGTGTTTGTGCATGTTTGTCTAAGCGCGCTGTGCTTGTTGAGAACTGATAACCAAGTCTTAATTAAATTCGGATATTCTTACGTAAGAGAAAAAAGAAAGAGGGATAATGTTTTTCCTGATCAGTACGATACTATCCTGGAAACCCTTTGAAATAGAACTGCTACTTCTACTGGAACGGAAGATTCGATTATATGAAGTTTGCGTAACTCGCTTTACCGCTCTTCTTACTTTAATTACAAGTGATAATCAAATTCTTTCTTCAGTTTCATTCCACGACAAAAAAAGGATTATCGAAGAGACAAGAATCGAGTCCACATTAAAGTGAGCATTAAAGTCAACAACAACCAATGTTAGACTAAAATTTCACGGTTTAATCTTCAACGAATCTACTTTGATCAAAAATTCCTTGTAAAACGCGAGCCCGGACAACTAGTGTAAAAGATCATAATCGATTATCTCGGCCGTTTGTGTAAGGGCCGTAGAAGATTCTCGTCCGGTGAGGAAGCTCGCTACCAAATAGGATAGCATTAATCAAGCGGTACTTCCGCGAGGAAGTTACCGTCTCCACATACAATAAACACCTACACCAAATTTGCATATTGCATACCATCTCCTAATTGATAGTACTAACCGTATCGTCTGTAGGTCTGTACAAATTCGTGAACATGATTTGGTTGAGAAATTATCTTGACATTCTAAGTAATTTAATATAGATATATTAATAGATATAACAATGAAAATTAAAATTTATTAAAATGATAAATTTAAACAAGTTAAAATTATTTTTTTTCTACGTTTGTAATAACTTACTGTCGTTTATGCGTTACAAATAATATTAATTAGAATCTTTTTCATACAAAACTATATTCCTTCCATTTAAATCAAGTTGGAGAAATTAGGAAAAGATGACTTATGAAAAATTGCATCGATTTAGATAAATATATTATAAATAAATTTTTCATAATATATACGCTTCTTCCATTATAAAAAAAACCAATTTATTTTAGAGTCTTATAGACTAGCTTAATTTATTTATATACTTTAAAACAAAGTTAGGAATATCGCTTCATAAAGAGTAACACGTTACCATTACATAAATAGTAACAGTTTATTATTACTTTTTTGTAAAGAATTGAAATAATATATTAGATTTAAAAGTTACATTATTTGACAATCAATATTAATTATGTAAATCAATATTAAAACTTAAAATTCTCTATACATTGTAAAAACTTTTATTTATTATTATATTAAGCTTATATTTAATAAATCTTCAATATTATTATTGATATTAATATATCCTTCTCTTTAGGAAATTGGATTGTAATTCACGTAATGCAAATTTCATTAAAATTTCTTATTAAACATTGTCTAAACTAATATCGTTATTAAGAGTTCCAATATTCACTGTCAATACTGAAAATTTATAGTACATATTTACATATATACTGTACAGATATTCAATATTGGTAGTAACTATCAGTAAAATGCAGCCTAAGATATGAGGTACAAAACATTTTTTAATATTTAAATTTTTATTATATAATATTTGTAATCAATTAAAAATAATTCGGTTTTTTGAACAGTTATAAAGATAATAAGGGATTAAAAACAGTATTACTTCTTAACTACGTTTTAAAGATAGTATAATGTAACAAAAGTTATTTTTCTCGTATACATTTTCCGTCGATCAATGTAGTCAATAATATCGAGCATCGACAAATCCAATGATTAATTACCTTAACCGATGTCGATGGCGTATAACCGATGCAAAGATCGGCTCCAGTATCGTTTATATCATTAGATCGGAATATGCATGGCTACATTGCACCTAAGCCGCGCCATCTAAGCCGTTGACAGCGATTAATTACGCAAATGCAATGTTAATTAAAACGGAAATTAGTACCAACCGTGATACGCGTTCCGTTCGGCTTAGCTTCCGCGCGCAAGTGAGCATGCGTGTTAACAGTCGTCCGATAATGATCTGACCCCTATTTTTTGACGCTCAAATGAGAAATGTTTGCTACCGATTTGTACGTGAGCGACAAATGTGATGAAATGAAGCAAAAAGAGCTAAAAAAAATGTAACTGTAAATACAAGAGGATGAAAGCTACAGTTGAAAATCGACACGACCCGGTTTCCAATACAGAATTTTGTGCAAATGCTTTTCAGGTGTCTCTGAAAATTTACTGATACGTTATGCCAAATGCAATCAATAAATAAATAGGATATATGTATATAAATATCCTGCTATCAATGATTTATCCAAAAATACGAAATAACAAAAAATTTTAAAAATTAATTCAATGAAAAAAATGTCAAAATGTTAGAAACAATAAATAAGATATTATGTAGTTATATTACAAATACTATTAATGCTGCTTGTTTCTTTCAATTAATCGCCAACGAAATACATGTTTCATGTTCTCCCTTAGGAAAAATATATTATCAATATTTACATATGCATAATAATCACATGTATTGATTTGTTTTGAATATTCCATGAATTAGGATATTATCAAAGAATAATTAATTATATATACCATAAATTTCATAATTTACATGGCATTTACACATATAGTATATTTCATAAACCCCAATAGACACACCACATTTGCATGTATCAGTTATTTCCAAAGCTGTAAGAGTTACTCTAATTAGTTTACAATTTCACATATAATGAATAATTACACTTAATACCAATATTGACCATAAGAAAATTACAAAAAAAATAATTACATAAGAGAAGCACCAATTACGGTTAAAATTAAAAATTCATAAATTAAATTTGATCATTAATTTAATTCTACTCATCTTAAACTAGTAAAAAACTTATTGGAGATTTTTTTACATAGGTAACATCTAACTTTGACATGTATATTTTATATATATATATATATATATATATATGTGTATATATAATTGACGCTTCTCTTGCTTCGTTGATTCAAGATATATATAATTTGGGAGAAGACTTTCTGCCTTTATTATATCTTATACTATCAAACTGTCTTAAGACGTTATAGTGCCATTTGATATTGTGAAGAATGTTTAACGTATGACGACCATCGGTGTATGCGGTTACTACATCATCAAAAGATATTTCCTGAACCTCTGCATTGAAACTGACTGTTAGAAACGAGTCACAGAATGCGACGTAGTATTAACCGACCGTTAAAAGTTAACGGCATCCTTCCTGCATGGGAATGAAATAAGGCTGAATACGGAAACGCGCGCGCTGTGATGGTCTCTGAGCATCGCGCGAACCCACGCGATCGATCGTCATAAAATGTGGAAACGTCGCGTCGGTTCCAGACACGAAGCGTGATTCACAGTCCTACGAAAATCCATGGCTCTCGCACAGTCTGTTATTTTTTTAACCGGCAAAAATACCCTATGTGCGAGGATTAAATTGCGGAGAATTAAATCACGGAAATGCGGTTTATTTCCGCTTGATCTCATAATTGCGAACGCGCTTTGGATCAAGTTTCACATTGAAACAGAATTCAAAAAATATCAGATAGCTATAAATATCGTTATACAAATTTTATCACTCATTGGATAAAGGAACTAAACTTAAATTAAATGCGCGCAGATTGCATTATTTCGATATTTGTTACCATTTTCTCTATATTTTGACGATACATACATATGCAGTAGTAAAAAAGAGAAATTTACGTATCTTTGCACACTTGCAAAATCATTCTAGACTTGCGATATGACGCCAGAAATACAATCCTTCACATTTCATCGAAATGGAAGTCATCCAGCAGACCGACCTTTCAAGCTATCACGTGACATTATTTGTGATTCGGTGTTTTTTTTTTGTTTTCGATGAGATTTCAAAGCAAAAAGTAAATAGAAAGATAAAGTGAAAAAAAATAAATATATATAAATTATCACGTTACAATCACGTTACAAAAAATTAAATTTAATTGACTGTTTCACTGCATAAAAACTTAAGCTCCTACATAAAATTAAAATATATTGTTTGTTGCATATAAAATATTTTTTATATTTTAATTATGTATATTTAATTCATACATTGTCGCATTAAAAAAATTACTCGACGTGAAGAACTATTTCACGTTTAGTTTGCATATATTACCTACGTGTAAAAACAGGTAATTATATTTGTCAAGTCTGACAACGATGATCAACGGGAGTTATATAGTGTTTAACGGGAAACGACAATCTCTTTCCTGCGATTACTCCGCTTTACGATTTTTGAAATAACCTCGTGGTAATAAAGACTATAAGTACTGCAAAAATAAAAGGATTTCGCCAGCTTTTATTGGCGCGGACCAGCCGATTGATGGCTTTCCAGCCGTCTCGTATATGTTCCACCGTTACAAGCACAACAGCATCCAACGAGAGCGCAACAAATCGCAACGCGCTCGACATTGAATCTCGATATGCAGTCCTTAAGGTGCAAAAAATGACGTAATTCGATATAAAGGCGATGTCAGCAAAGCGAAAGACTCGCGAATCGTGAGAACATAAATCATGTATCGACATGACCTAATAAACTAAGACAAATGTCCATCTGAAGTTAGTTTTTACACAAAAAGACTAATTTACTGAAGTATCTAAAAATTTAGCTAGATACAGATCCAAAAATAATTTTGTCTGGCCATCAAAATAATTATATAGAACGCTTAAACTGGCTACTAGAATATTAAAACTTTTTGCAGCATTGTCATAAACATTTAAGCGTTCTACGTAATTATTTTGATGGTTCAATAAAATTATTTTCAGATTTGTATTTAAATTTTTAAATATTTTTTAGTAAAATTGTTCTTTCCGTGTACCTGCCTTGTATCATCAAAATGAAGAAAATTAAAAAAGAAAGAGCTATGACATCCGATAATTTTTATGTGAGTGCAAATGCTGTAACAACATTTGTAAAATAATTTAAAAGTGTAATATTGATTTTGTAAATACAGAATAATAATATATTATTTTTAATAATCACCATAAAATAATAAATGATACTAAGTAAAAATTAATGCTATTCATATTTCATCATTAATTTAATGATTGATGTGTAATTCTTACCATGTTGTTATCATAATCCGTTTTTATATTACATAAACGACAAAATAATAATAACAACTTTTATTAAAATGCAAAGCAATAAAAGAAATATGAGTAAATATACGATACAAAATAAAATAAAAAACATGCATTTGAGAAATTGAGGCATTAGCATAATGTTGTCTTCAAGTCTAAACCTATAAATAATTATACAATTGAAAAACTCAAAAAATTAAAGTAGTAACATTTAAAAATAATTTACGTGTAAAGAAAATCGAGTTAACAAAATAATATAATACGTAACAAGGCTGATCATTTTGACGCTCAAAGAATATTGTACGTTATAACTTAAATTGCAATATAGACACATTAATGCTCAAATTAAGTGTAAAAAAGACAATCTAAGATTCTTGTGAAACGTTATCTATTATCGATTTTGAAACGGTTAAACGCCAAACCAAAGAAGAGATCCAAAGGAATGCGTTATATCGCAGCACCACTCTATAGTCGCAAAATGAAATCCGAAGTTTGCCCATGATATTCACGATCAAGCCTCTCTGCCGTTTAAAGAGTCGCTTTGACTTTTATAGAATGTTTATGCTAATCGCTCTGGTTTAATCTCGCGAGAAGTATACAGACTAGATCTGGGGCAATAGCGCCGAGAAGTCGTGAGCGAATCGCTCGAGCAATGAATAAAAGACCGTATGCAATTGAGGTGCAAATTTCTCTCGAATATGGCTGAGGGGATGAAGTGGCCGCTGGTCGCGCTTGACCCACGTTAAAATGACTAAACGGAGTGGATATCCGAACTGCGCTATACCAACTTTTTAAGTATTGAAAGCAATTTACGTACTTTACACGGCTGTTAATCGCATTTTCCGAGTCGGATTGAGTTTCGTGAAACTCATTACACGTATAATCGTTTACTTGCCGATCTTTCTTATGCACGGAACTGTGCTTAACAGCGCGATGATAAGTCTTCTGCCAAGATCGACAAACTGTTTAAATATTTTTACGGAAGAAACAAAGAAAGATATAGTTTTAAGTATTATATTTGTAATAAGTTACAAGTATTAATTAAAAAACTTAAAAGAGTATGTAAAGCATTGTTAAAGAAAAGGCGTTATTCCGTTTTTATTCGTTATATGCAGTAATAATACTACACGAGCGGTACAAATGTAAATGGCCACATAAATCTTTTAATCTTATAACTCATATGTATAAAATGAGATAAGCTGCAGTTGAAACAGACTTTGATAAAACCGTCATGAATGAAGTGAAAAGAAAATTATTCTTAGAACTTAATGATGAAAAGTGTTTGTAACGAGAATTATTATAAGAAAGTTATCCAAGTAGGTAAAGTAAGGTAAGACGTTAATGGCAAAAGTTAGATGCATATAATAAGACGTTCAGGAAAACAAATGGTAATAGTAAAAGGGAAGAATCTAAATAATTGCTATATATACCTAACAAGAGATATATATTTTAATATAAATTTTGAGGAAACAAGATTCGCGGCAGCTTATTTAAATATTAATCTATCATAAGCTGAATAAGTTTCGCCAAATCGTGAAACCGATAATTAAATATTTTCATTTTTTACTGATACGATTGATTATGCTACGCTATTAAATTTATAATGTCGAATTATATTCAATTTGAGTTATTTTTAATCATTTCCATAAGTCGACAGTGCTCGTACTCAATATATATCGTTAATTTGATAAACAATGGAGTCAAACAATTTAACTCAAGAAAATGTATTAAATTCAGTTTAAGTGTATATGTAATATGAATGTTTACTTTCAAACTAACCACAAAAGTGGACTGATTGACACGCATGTAAATTAAAAATAACAAAATATTATAACGGTCTTGTTTCTAATCTTATTATTGTAATAAAATGTGATTTAATTCAAATTGGATTGTGTGCTATTGCTCCTTTGATATCTAATAGTGTAAATCGTCCTTTAGATATACTCAATTGCAATTATATCTTCACAATGATTCTCGTCCTCCAGAGGAAAAATCAACTTTATTATTATCTGGCGTAAGCGTGCGCGCGTTCTCATTTAGCGATAAATTCCTGTCCGTGAGTTTAGTTCGCGTCAGCTTTGAAAACTGGAATTAACCGGTGAACAAAAAAGGCAAGCATAATTGCAGTACGAGTTGCTCTCTGTTTCGCGCTTTTTCACAGCATCTCGAAGTTCTGCATGGCTTGCAGTTTTCTCCGTTTTCCCGATATATCTACACCTCGTAAGCATTTACGCTGGACGTTTGGAATGTCGCGCAATCGCATTTTGTGCTGACAATTATCACTAAATGTGAAATAAATTCTATGTTACGGAAAATAGTGGTAATTTGCGTAATCTCTGCACGTAATGGAATATTCTAATGAAAGAATATTCATATCTTTTTCACACTTTTTTTAAACTTATAGCTGCAGAGAATGCGTTATATGAAATACGAGGTCTTTTGAAATTATAAACAGAAAGATAGAAATATTTAAAGTAATTTATCTAATTTTGAAAAATAATACAAGATAAATGCATCCAATATAGCCTAGTATCCAATATAACCTATTATTATCCAGTAAGGCCTAATTCGTGTTTGTAGATAGTTACAAAGTTAAATTTTCTGTACTCATTTAAATATTCAAAATGTTTCGTATTTTCAATTAATGTTTAAAAATATTTTTTATTTTGAATTTGAATAATTTTTGATATTAAATTCAGAAAAAAACGTAACACTTAGACAAGCCATTTTGGGTGAAATCTTACAATTGAAACTATCTTTTGTCGCATATTTTTTACTACATTTTGAAATCAAATAAAATTCTTCAAATCAATCAATGATAAAAAAAAGCGTATAAGGAGAGAATAAAGAAGATCCAAATATGAATAATAGTCTAAATATGGGCAAGCAAAGTTGAAGTGAAAATACATTGTGTTTCTTAATTATTATAATTTAATTTCATGCATGATACAATGTTGCAAATATAGGTTACAATAAATGGTCAAAAACTTGTACATTTGATCGTAAACTTGTATGGTCACAACTTGTATATTTTATGTTCTCAAGTGAAAGGAGAATTGTGCAATGTGCATTTTTGGACCACCTTTTCAAAAATAACGATTTTCTCTCTTTTTAGAAAACTTTTAATAAACTCAAATTCTAATCAAGGTTATCCTCTTTATAAAAACTAAAATAGATCACTCCAATTTCATTATACATATTTTTGTCTACAATAATTTTGAACAATTTAATATTTAATGATATAAAAACATAAAAGTGATAGTCTATATTTAAATCTTCTTTTCTAAACTACTAAACGTAAAGAACAATTTGCGTGACGACCTGGATCATTCGTTTCAGAAAGATAAAACTGAGCGGAAGCTTTCATGAATACCAAAAATGATGTGGCAATTACCATGCAACTTGTATATATCGAGGTCGAAAAGATCACCAACAGAATGCGAAAGAGCGGACAATCAAGACGCGCTGTTTACTTGAAGAACTGCCAATGCTTTCTTTTCTCTTTTCCTTTCTCTCTCTTTCTCTTCCTTTCGCATCATTTGGATGAAATCTGCGGCATACATCGAGCATTGCACTGTCGACGGGTCACGTAAATCCGAGAGACGATTCTCCCAGGCGGAAAGACTACTATTTGCTCCGGAAAAATAGAGGCGCATTAAAGGCCAATTTGACCGCAGTTTACTTATTACGATCGAAATGAAACTTAAGGGATCAACAACCGTACCGAGTGGTTGAGAAAGATTATACGAGAACATTTATTCGTCTAACGTCATCATTCCGAATCTGACTATTGTGTGAAAATGTATAAAGCTAAAGTTAAAGTTGCAGGATGAAAAGCACACGAAAATGAAGAGAGAGAGAGAGAGAGAGAGAGATAGAGAGAGAGAGAGAGAGAGAGAGAGAGAGAGAGAGAGAGAGAGAGGGCTGGAGAAGAGCGCAAGGCCGAGAGCATGAGAGATGCAGGGGGTGAATTGTCAAGCCGACGAGGCGGTGCTTTGGAAGGTATAGAACAAGAGAGCTGGGTGGTATGCCGACGAGAAGCCGAGGGACTCCGTCGTGGCTGAAGTAGCATTAAGTTGACACACAAAGAGGAACGGACTTTAACATCTGATAAGCTGACGAGCAAACACGTTTTTTGTCCTCGTGATACAAAGCCCAATATAATATGTTAATGTGCCGTGAAATATGTCGCGCAAAATAAGTGTATGTATGTGCGTGCTACTTACGTATCAACACGCACGTGCAAGCTGAAAACCGAGTAGGAAAACCGGTGTGCCCGTAGGGGTGAAAGTTAAAAAGGAAATCCGTCGGCCGTGAACGGTTTCACTCGACGGCTTGGGACACCCGTTAGATCAAACGGGCGCAATCTCGTAATAGAATTCCATCGCGGCTTTGGTTCTGGAAAGCCCTAACGCTTTCGAGTTTCAAGCGAGCTCAGCGGATGAAGCGCGGATATTTCTTGCTCGAAAATGATTTTATGGTTTAGATTATTCCTGTCTTTAGAGCTAGAAATATGACTGTGAGAGTAAAGACGGCTTTGAATTAATATAAAATATGTTAAACGCGAAGATCCTGCGAAATTTATTAACGGTCGGCATTAAAAGGTGAAAGGAGGGTACAACTTTTTTCGCGGCCGTTTGGGAGTCGTTTTATTTCTACCTTTTCTTGTGTATTTTTCTTCATGGAAACCGAAAATTATCACAATAATGATGTTACATTCAAAGAAAAATTATTTTATGTTGAAATAAAGTTAACTGAATTCTTATTCACAGTTGTTGATCAAACTCTCTGAATTAGTTTAAATGATTGAAGTATAACTGACAGCGATTTTGCATCAATTTTTTCTTAATTGTAGCATTATTATTATTATTAT
This sequence comes from Cyphomyrmex costatus, assembly GCF_001594065.2. Taxonomy (NCBI): domain Eukaryota; kingdom Metazoa; phylum Arthropoda; class Insecta; order Hymenoptera; family Formicidae; genus Cyphomyrmex; species Cyphomyrmex costatus. Next base: position 177,742 of record NW_017278737.1, on the reverse strand, counting down.
TATTATTTTCGGTTTCCACGAAGAAAAATACATAAGAAAATGTAGAAATAAAACGATCCCTGAACAGTTGTGAAAAAATTGAAGTTGTACCGAACTTTCAAAACTGTTTGTAGTTACATTTAAGAAATGAGTCAGCAGGGAGGTGCTTTGAATTCGGCTGTGAATGTAATCACTTTGAAATTATGGCAATGATTATGAACGCTCAACCACGCGAGTTTAACAAGAAACGAGCATCAGGAGACATCGCTAATCCGTTTAGAAAAGCTAGAGCGTGTGCCAGCAATTCCCGCGACGACGCACGCTAATGCGTTCAAGCGTGCCACTCGCAATTTCAGATTTCTCCACGTACTACACGCTAATTGGCATGATAGTCTCGCGTCTTACGCCAAGACTGGCTAAGACTGGCTAAGAGGATCTTATGGTGTGATAAACTGCGCTCGAATTCAACTTCAGACTGATTGGAATTCCGGAAATACGATTTAATTATTTCTATTAAATATAGAGAAAATGCAAATCAAGAAATGATAGCTATTTATGTGTGAATGATAATAGAGATTTAAGATAAATAAGTAACAGAAAACTATTAAAAATTTACAATTATAAAATTATATTAATAAATATTAAGGTAATCTTTTAAATATATTTTAATTTATAAATATTAAAAAAAAATTATAGAAGTTCTTTTAATTAAATATTAAAAAATTAATGTAATTTTACAAAGTATTAGAATATAATTTACTAATAAAGTGTCATAATATAATTTATTTTCTACAATAATCACAACGATTTGATTAATTTATAACTGTAAATATACTCCTTTACTTTTCAAAAATGACAAGTAAAAAAATTAAGTTTCTTAGAAAAGGGGAAAAATTATTTTTCAACTTAATAAAATTATTATTGGCTAATCAAATAATATCAGCAAACAGAATATTCTTAACACGTTCAAATGTCATTTTTGTCATTTTCGTTTCACAATCCTTAATAATGATTTGATAATATTTTTTAAACACCTATCATCCTTCTTGTGACGTTGATGATGTTAAGTTAATTCATTTTTGACGACTTACAGAGTAATGTTTGTCCAAATCAATAAAACTTATGTTAAAATGAAAATCATGTTCTTTTTTTTAGTTAAAAGGCAATATGAATTTTAGATATTTAATTTATACGTTACTAAAACATACATTTATCGATATATTTATTATTTCCATGACAACGGATTTCAATACGATTCGCTATTCTCATTTCGCGCGTATTATAAAAAAAAATATAGAATTTTTTCTCTCTCTCTCTCTCTCTCTCTCTCTCTCTCTCTCTCTCTCTCTCTTTCTCTTTCCAAATTATTGAAAACATTAAATTCCTTTCGTATCGAAAACAGACCAGGGAAATTGTAATTTGCGTCTCCGCCTTCACATCCGCGATGTTATAACATCAGGATCGATACATCGATGCCTGATCGTTGTAGAAAAAACTTAACCGCGATTCCTCCATTGTCCACGAATGTTGTACTCGATCAAACAGTCGTCGTCAACAATTTTATTACTTGGGTTTTACGTTCTAAACGAATCACCGTAGCGTGCATTCATCTCTGTACCCGATGAGAATATACGTGCATCGCATGGGCCGCCCCGCGGCATATTACTTGGACAGGATGATAAATACGCGACGCAAGGAAGGAGGAATGTTTATGGGTTATTGTAGCAAAAGACACCTAATTCACTGTCATCCGCACAAATTCCGGGCAAGGGCGCATTTCTCAAGAGTCATAACCTTCTATCTTTTTTGCTTAGTTAAACAAATAAGAAAAAAATAATTGCAATGTACATTGTACAATTTAAGTTTATCTGTCTTTCTTGCAATACTATCAGTGATGAAATAGATGTATTGCAAATTATGTTAATAACAGGTTTGCAATATTTGCACAAAAATTTAGATACACAGATAATAGGATTTAATACTTTTAAGATTAATTAGTGTTACAATGTTCTATACATAATAAGATTTGTAATAACATTTAGAATAGAAAAAACTTGAAAACTTTCAAATATATATTAATAATTTTGATATTATTTTGATATTATTTACGTTGACTTTTATTGAAAAAATTTATATAAACTGTTAGGTATGAGTTATTACAAATAAGTTTAATTGACATAAAGAGAAAGTATCTCATTTATCTCCAACGTTTTTCTCCAGACATTATCTCAGATTACTACGTTATAGTTTATATAATTTATGCACGATTTAGACCTTCAATTTTTATATAAATACAAACATCGCGATATTGTAATAACGATATCATAAACAAAAAACCGATTTTTTCAAAAGGAAAGTGTTGCACCTTCTAAAAGTACGATTAGGATCTTATAAAAAAAATATGTATTCCTATTTTTGTCTACAAAACAACATATTCAAAACGATCATCAAAATCGAAGTAAGACTACGGATTTCCTTGTAAAAAGGGATTGCTATTTCTCCAGGAATAGCTAATTCGAAAGTAGAACTGACCATCTCAGATTGCCGCGCCTTAAAGGTCATAAATTCACGGTGTGGCCGCAGGAAAGAGTCCGCCATTTGATACGGAAATCGGGAACTCGGCCCGGAAGCCTCACGCCAAGCGGCTTCCAGGTTGCGTTACCATAACGATAAATTCCATGAGGAAGATAGCGCACGCGACCTCGGATTTGCGATGCTGATATTTTCGATTTCACGAATTGCATCGCACTGCCGTGGGATATCGCAGATGGCGAACAACCGGTTTGAATCCTGCAAAAGCAAATGCTAATAACTTACCTCCCGGCACAAATGAAAATATAACTTTCAAGGCACGGGATAAACTTACCGGTGACTTTGATATATCTAGAAAAGATTGCATTGCGCAAGTTTATTAACTGAAGATTTCCTTATCTTGTTATATATGCTTGATTTTATCAGATTAATAAAATTTATTTAGACATTCGCTTATAAGTATTTTCACTCAATTCTTTGTGTATTTTTTTATATGGAGACTACAATCCACTTGATGTGTTACAAACACTTCGAAACTTAGATTGTTCATGATTGATTAATGATTAGTCGAATGCTTTGAAGCATTCATAACACTAAATGGATCTACAGCCCTAAACCGATCTGTTACGAAACAGAATCGATGTTACTTTATGTAAGTTAGCTGAAGAATGCAATATAGAGAGAGAGATAGTCATATCCACGAGATTCCCGTCCGTCTCATCTTGAAACTCGAAATTGTTATTAACAAATAAGTTTAACTGGTTGTAAGTTTAGCCTTGATTCTACAACTTGGGGTTTCGTGCTGTAATACTCGTAGCCGCAATCCCGAAAGTTAAAATCTCCAAGGTGCAGAAACTCAAAAGGCATTATCTTCAAACCACAAATCTCAAGAGAAGGGTTTCAGAATTCACGATGTTGATAGGAAATTCATGGCGCTACACAGCAGTGCTATATTTCAAGTACGCTGCTGTCACAAAAACTTCATCGAGTGATATCTTTTCTTGGCGCTTACTTGAGATATTCTTTCGAACAAAAACTAATTCTATTGATCGTCTTCCCTCTCCCGCGCAGCGGGAAAAATTGTAAAATATTTCCAATATTATCAAAAGTTAAAGTGTGCGATATTTATTGCAAAATTAGATCTCAAAAATTGTCTTATGTTTCTCAAGAAAATTCTTCAAGAAAGAATATTACAACTTTCGCATATATAGGTAGACAATACCAGAATGCGACTTTCTCGTAAAAGGTCGCGATACTATTACAGACACATGAGAACGTTGGCAATGTTGGCATCATCTCTCATGGAGAATTGCTGCAACGATTTGTCTGTGTGTGATAGCGTGTCCACTATCCATTCCAATAGCTATACACGTAAAATTATTTCGTCCGCCAATAAGGTGGAAACAGAGATGATAATAAAATTGCGATCCGCATACGACTCGAATGCATATTCACGATCTAAAAGGAGGAAAAAAATATCCGGTCGATCGGAGCGATTTCAATTCTCATTCCGCGCGCGAACGGCGGGCGCCGCTTCGTCGACCATTGCGAAGAAACGGACCACGGCGTCGCGTCGCCCTGTTCCTCTCTCTCGATATCCTTTCATTTCCGTCCACGCTTACGTAACAAGCGCCGTAACGCCGCGTTATATTATCGCACAGACCGTCATGGAAATTGCACGTTTTGTCACAACAACCGCAGGCACGAAGGACAGTTTACAGGACGCGCGCGCGCGCGCGTGCGACGATCAACGATCATTTCCAGCGGCTCTCCTCGTCGGTGACGAATGCTATCCGCAGATGCACGGGCGAAGTAAGCGAGAAAGAGAATGAAAGCTGCAACGCGGAAAGAGAGTGAGAGAGGGTGAAAGGAGGGGGGGGGGAGAGAGGAGAGTTGGAAGGAAAGCGTAACCTGCACGCGTGACGTTATATAGTGGGGCCCCACTCCCCTCCCCTCCCCTGTGTGGCACCGAGCAAAATTCCAAAACAAACTCCTTTATTCCGCGAGTATAGGCGGCGGTGCGCATCGCGCGAAACCACAATCCCCGCACATGTATCAAGCTGTCCGCGACCCGCGCTCTAATTTGCATTTCAACGCTTGCCTCTCGTCCATTATTACCAGCGGAACAGCTTGGTTGAATTTCACAGACGCATACCGCGCCCTTGCCTCACGCCGTCCCTCGTCCTCTCGCACGACATCGCCGTCTCGGCTTTATGCCCTTATACCACTGCCTCTTCTCTCTCTCTCTCTCTCTCTCTCTCTCTCTCTCTCTGTCTCTCTCTTTCTGTCTTTCTCACGTATCCAGGTTATTTGTCTCTCGCTCGTGTCCGAAGACCGCGTTTTGTCCCCGCTCGAAGTCCTGTTCAAAAAATCCCGGACGCATATATGCGGGCGTGGATTTAATTACATTACGTATACAAAAGGGTCTACGTATTTTGTATAACCTCCGAGAATTGTATAACTTAAATTTAAATAGAGTAAACTGAATAATGATTGGCGCCGCGGACAACTTTATTTTAGCTTCTAATTAGAGCTTCTTGTCAGGCTGAGCCTTTCTTCACGATCGCTCTTATCAGCAACATGGCATACGTCCTTACTATTTTTTAATAAAATGATACAACAAATTTTCAAAAGAAGTCAATAATCATATCTCTGTATCTCTTTTTATTGATTTTCTGGATATTATTGATATATTCGAGTTTTTATCACATTTTTATCGAAAGCGAGAATACGATATGAAAGGAAGCTTATTCAGCATTTACTCGTTTATTCTAGTGAAGAATAAATGTGATGTGATGTGATATTTTGAGGCTTGTATGTAAGAGATACCCTTATCAAGCCTGAGCGCTTCGCTAAATTCAAAGTGTCGTGACAATATCACACACTGAAATTTAATTCTCGTCATCTATGTTCCGTCTTTGGGGCACGAGGAGTCTTGCGTCTTTCACGCGCTGTTATCGTAATATCCTCTATTAAATTTCTTTCGATCCTGAGGTGTCGGCTTTGTCATCGTGCTGAGGCAATTTAATGGAGGCTAACAACGTGGCGAAGGGCTAACGATATTTTGCCGCGTTAAAGCGGTACTATTATCGCAACCTTCCTCGAGTGATTTGCGAGACCACGATGGCATGCTGCAAAAGCACTTAAACCGTCTGCCATCACTATCGTTTTTCTCGGCAATGTCCCGACGTGTAAAATTATTTAAACGGTAGAAATAACGTATCATGTATTTTAATATGCAAAATGACTACAATTGTATTAAAAGAAAACATAATATATATCTCCCTCGAAGAATTTATAAAATTTACTTGTCCCACAACACTTATAGAGACATATAATTAATGATTTATCTTAGTCGATTGCTCTGGTTCTATTCATACGTAAGTAATTTTAATTCACTAAATTTAATCCACTAAAACATGAAATTTTAACAGATAGTTAATCATTCATAACGTCTTCTCATTCATCGTAATTTTGGTTCTGATGCAACATATATCCTCCGTAAAATGAAAATTGTGACATTATCGCGCAAATTAATGTCAAACTATTCGCTAATGGAAAAAATTTATTTTTTCACAAAGATAAGTTCTTTCCGCAGCCCTTATGACAATTCTTTTTATCCCGAAGAAACTTCCCTTCGTTCCCCAAAGGGCTTCGAGAAATTATTGTTCTGTCCAGTTTCAAGGATGCAATTTCAATCTTACTCTTACCGATCTCGCGGTCAATGAGCGCCTAGTGGAGTGAAATAATTCGAACAAGGAAAAACAATCACGATGTCTAAAAATCCGGAAAAATGAACCAATCTTAGAAGAGAAAATATTGCGTCATATATGAACATATACGACAAATGTGACACACAATCTCTGTAAGATGTGTTGCGTATTTATTGTTTGAAACACGAATAAATTCTATAAAATAAATCACGATGAGTTTGCGCCGCAACATTCGTAACAACAAACGGTCGAAATTATTCGAACGCGAAACTGACTGTCGGTATGCAACAAAAAGCGGCGCGGCCGATCGAGCGCAAAAATGTCCCGATAAAGCGTTCTCGTAAAAAATATCTCCGTTTGTAATCCCCCCCGTTTTAAATTTCATGAAAACGGCCGTTCGTACGAGCGCGCCACGCTATGTCGCAGGATTTATGACTGATTCGTCGCTGCTCGTAATCCGCGCTCGTAATTTCAAGCATCGCGAAGCGCTTTATTGATTAATCAAGAACGAGTGCCGCCGCCGCCGGCGCGCGGCGGCGGCGACGAGTTATTTACTTGCGCAATACGATGTACGAGCCGCGAACTTTATCGAAAGGTAGCAGCTTTTACCACGTGGTGGTCCCCGCACCTGTTTCCATTACGATTATTAAACCGAGAGCTATGGCAAAGTAAACGAAAGTTCGTGCGCGCGACGGCGAGCGAACATCACGCGGCGCCTATACTGCTATCACGTCGCGTCGTGGCGAACAATAGCAAAATGCACTACATCCGCGCCGCGTGTAACGGTAACGCTCGCTACTTCCGATCGATGCGAAACCGAAATTCCGACGAAAATGCCGATGCGCCGCATATCGAGCGTGTATGTATTGTGCGGCCACACGCACAAAGGGATCGCGTCCCCGTACCTGGTCGCAGATCAAAGGGAGATCTGACTTCGTGCCCGGGATATGTCGATGTCACGTAAAGTGTGTGCGCTTGTAAATTAATTGGCCACCTGTGGATGTAGGTGTCATGGCGTACCTGCCGTTTTCATTATCCATCGTCCAAATCGGATATTAATCAGATTAGTTAGTGCCCGCGCGAACGGCAGAAGAGTGTACGAGATGGTAGTGGCAATGAGTCCTGACGCAATTTTCGCGCCTATCTTTCCGGCCAACGGTCGATAAAGTAATAGAATTCGAAGCACAGTCGAGTCGTATTATGCTCCGAAATCCATCTAAAATAGAAGAGATTTAAATAGAAGTCGAAATAGAAGAAATTGTTATATCAACTGCGATATAACTGAAAACATTAACGTCACGATAAAATTTATATATAAAGCAGTATATATATCTGATTCTACAAGAATCCAAACAGAACAACCCAAAACTAGAATAAAGTTCTAGATGCGCACTGTTAGATATCAAAGGACCAATCTAATGATAGCCTAATCTCTTGAGTAAGTAATACTCGTTTTTTAACTTTTATATATGTCAAAATGTAAATAGAGAAGAATTTTTGGACCCACTACCGACTAGAGAACTTTGTGTCTTCGCAATCTTTCCTTGAGGTTATATGACATAAATTAGTCCATTTTTGCAGTTAGTTTCAAAGTTTATATTAATGTATGCATTCGTTAATAAATAATAAACTAAATTCAAGTTAAATTTAGTACATTTTCTTGAATTAAATTGTTTTAGTTAAATTAATGACATATGCAGCATGAGTGCACGCGCGCACACACACACAGTGTCAACCTATAGAAATGATTAAAAATATTTATAATTTAAATAGGATAAAATTCGACATTATTAAAATTTACCAATACATCTTCTATATTCATGCCTGATACGAAAATGGTCTTAGTATCGAAGTTAAAAGCGACAGAAAAAAATTCTCTTGCAAGTTATGGCGTTAATAAACTGATAACAATAGGAACAGTTTTTAAAAAATGTGACAACCATATACTACATATAGCTTCACTGAATATTCGTAAAAGGCTTTTCGCGATGTGACGAGTCTGCATGGCATACGAAGTACCGATTCCATAGAACGGCTTTAAAATCTGTATTAACGCTTACAATAACAGGGTGCGATGTGGTATTCTGGGAAAACGTTTACTATTCGCACATGTATTTCTACCGTGTGGCAGACTGTTCATTTACCGTATGCCGGAGGGGTTGCAAATATATTCTGCTAATGGCGTACATCACAGACAATATGCATTTTGTCGCGTACCTTTTCGCGTCGGAGACGCATTCGTTTTCCCTCCTATTCGCGAGTTTTTCTTGTAATGTGAACCCTGGCGACAACGACAAAGTCGGGCATTGACGCTCTGCTCGTCCTTTCAACGTCATCCTGCAGCTTGTAAAAATAATCCGTCGGTGGTGTGCCCATTAATTTTTTGAAACGAAAAAAGTATGGATTTTGTACGAGATCCGTCACTTGCACGTGTAGCGAAAAGTAACAAGAAAACAAGATTGCTATTAAAAACACCGAGCTATGTAGGAAAATAAAATTCACTTTTATAAAAATGTCTGTTTGATTAAATTTACTAAGAATAGAAAGAGAGAGGATTAGTTTGATTATACCTATATAGGAAAGAAAAAAACACTGCTAATCATGTGATTAAGATGTAAAGAAGCAATTTTGAAAATGCATACTTATAACAAAATCGAGATAGCATTTTTCAGATGGAACACGCTACCAGTAATCTATCTGAAAGGTTACTTGCTCACAAAGATATAAGATGTAGTATTTATTTAAAAATGTTGATTTTATTATTTTCTATTTCTAATACGTTAACCAAACTTGTAACGGAAATTACATTTATAATATATAGCGCACACACGCATTTCTCCTTCAAAGAGCGATTTCCAGTATAATACATATAGGTATAGCACGTGCATAATCCTTCTTCGGATGCAAGAGACAGATTTCTTTATATCGCGATATAAATATCTCGGCAACGAGAATGTCGGAAATATTTTTCAGTGCTCTCTCTGTCGAAGTTGCGCGCTGTCGGAAGAGTTGGGTTCCTCTCCTCGCAACGCAACAAGGAAAAATTTCGATAAGTCACGCGCCGTGCCGATGCGGCGTTATCGAGAAAGAGTTTTAGGTCGGTCTACATTTCCGCAGGTCTACATCGCGCCTCGTGCGACGAGTGAATCGATAGGGGAAATTTGTTTGTTTCGGTGACGCACGCGGAGTCGGGCGAATTCGACGTCGGGGAATGCCGCAGAAAATAAATTGGACCATACTGATATCTGCGGAAAGTGGATGCTAACATCTAAATCGTGGCGCCGCGGCTAATTTTAAGCGCTTCGTATGCGCCTGGCGAGTACGCCCTTTCTCCGCGCGCCACTGCCCAATTAGAGTTGTCTGCAGAGGAAAAAAGAACAAGTTACAACCGCATCCTTTACCCGCGGTCCTTCTTGCAAATTTTCGCAATCCAGCCAGCCAGCCAAGCCAGCCAGCCATCCGGCGGGTGCGCTGCGGTAGGATAAAGGCGCGCGGGTACATTCGTTAGCATAATAATTGCTGCGGAAACTCCGCGCTACGTAAAGCCAGCGAGTAAACGGCCTCGGTTAAGAGAAACGATGATACCGAAGTACTAAATACTGTTCGAGAAATTATAACTCCCTTTCTCCTTTGATCTTTCCTTCGATTACCTATTATGCAAACCTCGTCAATTTTCATTCAATTTTCATCAGTTCGAAGAATTATATCTCATCGCGATAAGCAAATCGATGATAACAGTCTTTTCCTTTACCTCTGCCGTTTCTGAAAATCCCGTTTTGGGTTGAAAATATTGCAATCAACTCGCATGCGGATTTATATTTCACGAAATCGTGACGCAACATGCTGAATGTTCAGCAACGTCGCTGGCAGGAAGGGAGCTACGCGATGAAAAGAATCGCATACCGAAGTCAGAAAATGTCCATATATGAGAGAAGAGGACACGATGTTCTGCCGGTAACTATATAGACCGGCATATCCCGGAATACGTTGCAAACGGTGGCAAGCACACAACCGTGAAGGAGAATGTAAGCACGGTAAGCACAGAGGAAGAATGAAGAACAGAGTGAGAAGGAGAGAGAGAGAGAGAGAGAGAGAGAGAGAGAGAGAGAAAAGAGAGCAAGACACGTGACGATTTCTGTGCAAAGGACGCTCACGTCGGCCACCAACGGACGTTGTCATGCGGTGCATATATGCACAATGTTTGCGCATCCTCGACGGTACGATTATTGTCCCCAGCATACCGACGGGACCGCTGCGAAACGCGTTCGCCGTTCTGAGACATGCATACGCGGCTAACGTGTTTGGTGACCGCACATACCACGAAAACTGAAAGCCCCCCCCCCTCTCTCTTTCTCTCTCTCTCTCGCCCTTCCCCATCTCTCTGCCTCTCTCCGAGGCACAACAGAATCTCGAGTTGGCCCGGAGACCAAACTAGAGATGGTGGTCACCGTCAGAATGGAGAGCTAGCCTCAAGGGTGACGCGGCGGACTCGAAACAAGGGGGTTGTTGCACGACCAAACTCGTCCCGCATACGTAACACTGCCCGACCGCCTCTCTTCCACCGAGATTTATGGCACGCGCGGCTAGACCGACCACGAAGAAGATAAGATTCGCCCGCGATCGGGATAACGAGCGCTACGAGAACTCTCCCTTTTCGAACAAAGAGGATCTATCCGAGCGATCTATTGTGGCCGGGTGTGCGAGGCAATTAGGGCGCAATTGATACGGTACGACCAATACCTCTGATGGGTGCACGATGTATGACGCTAGGCGTCTAAATAAAGGAACAGAGATATTCGCTATTATAATCATTTATTTTTGACAAACCCACAACTTCTCAAACTTGTTTTCTTCAACTATAAATTCATTATGAATATATTTTGTTTAGTCGATGTATGTAGCTTATCTTTTCCTCAACAACATAACTTTGAAAAACTGACTTTTTTATTTTTCCTCGAGAAGCGCGTCAGTTTTGGAAGAATTATAGTTAACATCAAAATTTGATGTAACACTTTACGTTATATAATTTTTAATATATCAATATATTAATATATTAATTTGTATCTTATATGTATATTTTGCAGTTTTTCATTTTCTATCAAAAATATCAAAACATAAGACACGTTAGAGTGAAACGTATAGATAACATTTTTAAATATCCCAGTTACATCATCTGGCACCAAGTAACTAAGATTCGAAGGCACTCTTGAAGAATCTTATCGAGCATCATACAGAACATTTTTCGAAGGAATCTTCGAGTAAGCAATCGTGACGGTTACGTAAGACATCATCTCGGTAAACTGATCTAATCAGTGAGCAGGTCTCGGAACTGCTACGGCTTCTTCATCTTCGCGGCACCAACTTTCGCGAGAACATTCTCTCAACGGCCTTCACACCAGTCATTTAGTTATATTAAGGAAAAGTTGCTGCGATCTTCGCTGGAAGTAAATGCGACGAGTTGGGCGACGGAGAAAAGAAACTTCCGAGCCTGTGAGCCGACCGACGATTAAGAGGAGTAGAAAACTTCTCCCAGACGCTCATGTGTCCTGCGCGAGATAACAAATGTCATCTCGGCTATACTACGCTTCGCGTCGACAGAATTATGGCCACCGCCATGTTCGCGGTGTCGCTGTGGGCCTTCATGCGACGATACCTTTGCGTAAAAATACGAGATGCAAAAATACTAAATATTATTACCATGAATATTTTTGCATTACACGTTATATTAAAGCTAACGCTAAGTGTTTCGTCAAATTTTAATGTTAATACTGATTCCTTTAATGTGTTATAATATAATTCTTAGGAATATTAATTTATAAAATGCATATAATTCTCTTATTGTATGCAATGTTTGTTTTTAGTATAGAGCTTATTTATTATACATTATATTGCTGAAGAAACAGCGTAACTGTATAAAAATAAAATATAATCGAAAGAAACAAATGATTAAATACATTTTGGTTAAACTAACAGATTTTCTGATTATCATAACAGGACTCAAGATTTTATATAATTAAAATATTTGGTAAATTATACTATAAGAATTTGTTTAATATTTTCCAGTTGAACTTACAAAACTTTTAGTTATATTGATTAGATAAACGCAACATTACCAGAATTTATATTATTGTAGCGCGAGTTGGACAAATACATATTGTTTTGGATCTTACATCTTACATCACGTAATCGCACATTGTGTGTCCTGTACTAAAGTGAAGTCCTGTGGTAGAACAATTACTGCAAGTTCAACTGGACGAACTAATTGTAAGTCGTTATACTGTGACTTGTTTGAACAGGTCAGAAATTCGAAAGTGGTTAAAAAGAAAAGGAAATGGAACGAAGTTAGATGTGACATGGCTGATGAAAACGTCTTTTTTTTCTCCAACAAAATTTTGAGAAATAAAACTAGAAATTTTTAAAGATTTATGTACAGTTAATTTGAATTTCTTGTCTAATTATATTGCTCCTTGTACTGCTTAACACATATTCGATCAACAAAAAATTCTGGTAGATTTAATTAGCAAAATTAATCAAATTTATCTGATAATTCTTATAAGAATTCCAATTTGTCCATTTTTTAAGACATACTGGTTGAATCTATCAAATTTTCAATTAATCCAATCAGACTCTGTTTTCAGTAAAGAAATAAAGAAATAACTCATAAAAGAAACTTAAATATAAAAAAAATAATTATTGCTCCCCCCCAGAAAAAGGACAGATAATGCCCGGTCCACAACCTTGTTTTAAATAGACGTAAGCGTTAAACGCTAGGTGACGTCATATCCGTCCTTAAACTTACTTTAATCCGTAAAACATAAGTTGTAACAAAATCGGCAAATCTCATTTCTTAACGGTAAACAAGTCCTGGATATGTACATCAATCAATGAGAGATAAGAAATAACGGTTACGACACGTAATGAGATTTTTAATATCAGTGTATCGCGAGTAATGAGATCTACAGTATTTGACAACATGGAAAGCAAAATTGACAGAATTGATGCCGAGGTTCTCGTCAAATATATCAAAGCAAACCTAATATTATAATATATTATATTATTGATCTCATATTTATATGTTTTAATGCTGGTATGTTGCATGTAACCTCGCTGCCTGATAGGTACTGATCAAGGATAGGAAAGTTACTTTGCAAAAGTAATTACAGTTACAGTTTTTCTCTTTCAAAAAGTAATTAATTACCATTACAAGTTATTGAGAAGTAATTCGTTACAGTTGCAGTTACTGAAAAAGTAACTATAAATTATTTTTGAGTTACACTTTTGTAGTTACAGTTTCTGAAAAAAGAAACTTTAAATTACTTTTAAGTTTCTTTTGAGTTACTTTTTTGAAAGATGTAATTTTTTAAAAAGATGTAACTAAATTAAGTTTTAATTACAGATGGATAGCAAGTAACGAAGTTACGTTACAGTTACTGAAAAAAAAAACTCTAACTGTAACTTCGTTACAAGTAACGAGTTACTTCCCATCTCTGTTACTGATGTCTTAAAGATTATGTCCATATTGTGGACTACTTGATTTAACAGGTTGAGTTTTGTAGCTTACTTCTTAGTGCTTATAGCTTAAAGCCTAATGATTAAAGCAAGGTTGTTGACCATAAGTGAATTATTAAGTAGTAAGAAATATCAATGGGTCTATATTCAGAGAACAAGATTAGATCTCTTGCTTAATGATAGAAACGGTCCTGAGGGAAAAGTACCTAATTTAGAGATCCTTACATTGGCGAGTATTCTATTATCCTTTAATGTTGCGGGGAGCAAAAAATCTCTTGGGTATGCCAGTTTCACACGCTATTTGCTATCTATACGACTATTGTACGATTCGATTGTATCTACCGAATTCAATCACTGAAGTTATTTGACCAGTAAGATTTACAAGAAACATCTTTAACACGAAGAAATTATTAAAAATAAAAAGACACTTTGAAAATCTCTAAGGAGTAATTGCATCACATGTACTTTTAAAAGAACACGTGTTTATGAAATAGGTAGATAATTAAGAATGTCTAAATCTCGTGTCAAATTATCACTTAAATTCATTTATAGCAAAACTTTGTTGAGATATATGAAAACAATAGAACGATAGAAATATAAAAGTTCTAGTCACGTTTTCCTTTTATTTGTGTCAGGTTTGATTTATATCTCTACAGAAAAATACCAGAAATGCAAGAAAACTTTCATATACATATATAAACTTTAGCTATGATAAATTTTTTATTATAAATTTTATTATACAATCACAAAATTTTTTTTATCATTAATGTAAGCTCTTAATTAATCACATTGCTATTTATCTTACATATAGTGATGCTTTGTGATAATAAAAAGTAAGTAAATATGTCTTATACCATATAATAATCATCAATAAATTAATTCAAAAATGTAAATATTAAAAAAAAAACAGTAATTCAATACAACACAGATCGTTTAAAAACTTAAATTAGAAGGATTGACAGCGATCCGTGCCACGAAATTTAAATCATACTATGAATAATATTTCATAATGCGAGATTTAAATTCCGGGTTGGTTTCCCGACTTTTAAATCCATTTCAATTCTTTCTTGCAAGACAGAATTCATTTTAATTCTCCTATTGGAATAATCCAACCTTAAAAAAATTAACTTTTTTACAAAATAAAATGTGTTAAAATTTCTTCCGTTTTCTACATCTGAGATTCAGAGATTGCAGCTTTCATTAATAAAAATTAAAATGAAATTATTTATTTCATGAGAAAGTACAAAGTAACATTAGTGTTTTAGACGAAAAAAAGCAGGAAAGTACCGAACAATTTTTTAATTTGAAAAATTAAGAATTAAGCTTTTTTAAAAGTAAATCAAATCAAAAGCTTTAATTAATAATAATAATACATTTAATGTAATGAATTTTTATACGTTCAAATATTTAAGATTAAACATTTTCGAGATAGAGAACGTCTAAAAGATTCTTTTTCTATTTAAATGATTAAAAAAATCTAAATATTTTTAATGTATGTGTACATTCTTCACACATACCAAGAAAATCAAATTTCTACATGAGTTTAAGTACAATGCAACTTCTAGTGCAACCGCAGGAATCGAACTGCTTTCGTATAGAACAAGTAGACAAAGACAACTAGCGCAGTTGAAGTCATGGACGACAATTACCACGAGGGTGATTCGGTACTATCGAAAATTAACTGCGCTGACTCGGACCAATGTGATCCCCTGGCAATAGTACATTATTGTGCTAGGCTTTAGCACACGTAGTTAGTACCAATACATTAAACTGAAGCCTGCGTCGTAGATCTCTATTATTATATCATAATGATTCTCAATCAATAGAATAAATCAATAGATGTTACTCTTACAATTTTATTAAAATTTCATCAATGACGAATATACTCGATAACAACAGATATATTGCGCATTTATATTGTACAAATCTAAAATTTTTGTAAAATAACAAATATTACAAACGCGACAGAGATACGTGCTGAAATCGTGTTGTAAAAATTTGTCGCAGGCTATCCCACGTAAAATATTTATTGCTGCTTCTCTGTTTCGGCATTATCGCGTGAATTACATTAAAATAAGGTGAAGAGTATACAAAAGCAAATATTTTAATTACACGTAGCATTATTTGTTGCAAATTTACGAATATTTTGTAAATTAATATATTTGTTTGCACAAAGTGAAGCATGTTATTATGAAAACAGAGAATGTATTTTACCGAAAGTATGGTGTTGTATTGTGAGATATATCACCGTTCACACATTGTGTTTCGTAATTCGCGCGACGGTATATGTTTTGCATATTTCAGGCAGAGTGTCAATTTCCTGAATCAATATAGGCATTGCCACATACCAAGATATTCCAGGTAACAAAAGCAATTTGGACTATTCCCCGTGGCAAATGAGGCGCCTCTGATTAACACACATTGGCTCAATTACACGGGTTAGCCGAGGGAACACGAAATTGCCTGCTATTAACGGTGGCGCAAGGGTGGATAGACATACGAGATATATCAACCGGATAACACGACGATACGTTGAAAGCCATAGAACGTAATGGGAAACTGCGGAACAAAATGTTTCACTATTTTCTTCCTTTGCGCTAATTTAAGCCCACCAATACGGATTCACACGCGCATTCCGTTCGCTGAGGCAAACCGTCGAATTAATAACGAAAGTGGCATCCCCTGTAATGAGTTCAGCGAGGTACTTCAAATTATAAACGTCGATTGTAAAAGCGAAAAAACTAACATAATAACGGTTAATCTCCAAAAAGAATTTTTCAACGATAAAAAAAAATACTTCGCTCGTTACAACTTGAGCAGTTTACTCGTATTATAAATGAGATATCGTACTTTCGGAACATCAAAATAATAATCTTATATTTTTTATAGTCTGTGGATTTTAGAAAAAAGAATTATATTTTCTATAAGAAGTTGTTTCATGAATTGTTTCTTGAGAAAATGTTAAGAACTTTTTAAGTAGATTATGCCGTCATAATAAGATACAGAACGATTGGAATAAGTATTCACAATCAGTAGTACTTAATTTTTCAAAACAGTTGCGTACAATAAATAAATAGAACAGGTATAACAAAAGTATTATAACGAAGAAATTGATATATTATTGCAAGCATGTGCACCTTAAAGAGAAGATTCTTTCTCAGAAATGTGTAAAAATTATTATATGACTTACCCTTGCTGCAACAGGCCTCGTTCTTCCTCTCATTTCTCTCAAGCACTAAAACAACAATAAAAAATTTGTATTACAAAAAAGCAATCTAATCAAGCTACAACTAATAAGTCTCAAACTCGTATTTACAATATTTTTTTTGTTTGAAAACAACTGAAGACTCAGTCTTCAGATATAACACCTACATCATTTAACAGATAGATATTTAAAGTTAATTTGACTTTCGTTATACTATATTTGCATTTCGATTGAGATAGAGTGAACATTTTATTTTTCACAGTTCAATATAAATAATTGCTTGGAATAAAATCATATGTACATATATGTTCATAACTATAATCGTCTTTTGAATAATAACAGTAAATTAAATTAATTTAATTTTTTTTTTCAAATAAAAAGGAATAAAATATTCGTTATATGTATAGTTATTTCATTCGTGATAGTTGCAAAGCTACCGCGTATTGTTATTCACACAACAAGATTTGAGTCGACGGAAAGAGCCACTCTGTTACCCTATCGTTACGTTATTTTTTCAATTTTATGCGATTATTTTCTGCAAGCAATTAACTATATATACTATCAACTCCCATTTAATTAATTCTCGCGATTAATGACGGTAAATATATCGAAAATTTATCGAAGTATTTTACGTGATTTATTTATTTCAAGTAACGATAAAAGATGAGAATTATAAATTTTATACAATATCTATATATTATTATTTTTATTTTATATATACATATATATATTATTATTATTTTATGAATAACAATTATTTCTTTGATATTGAAATTCTAACGTATCTCGCGTTTCAAATTTTTCGTCGATTTAAACGTAATTTATTCAACCCTTTCAGATAGAGAGTGCAGAGTAATATGCGGATCGAATAATTAAAGTAATGGAAAACTGTGATATATCGTTGATACCTACATTTTATTGGACTTTTGCATTTAAAAT
Source organism: Cyphomyrmex costatus (assembly GCF_001594065.2). Taxonomy (NCBI): domain Eukaryota; kingdom Metazoa; phylum Arthropoda; class Insecta; order Hymenoptera; family Formicidae; genus Cyphomyrmex; species Cyphomyrmex costatus. The sequence goes on along the minus strand of NW_017278737.1, from coordinate 159,865 downwards.
ATATTGCGTACGCAAATGCTAAATTTCGATTTCATTAATTTATTTTTTTTATGATTAACCATTAACTTAATTTTATTACTCGATTTGTTCGCAGTTTTAATTATTAATCGTTATGTAAGAATACCAGCATCACTTTCAAATTTTTTTAGTCATAAATAGTATACATAAAACGTAAATAACGTCACATTTAATTAATAAGTATATAATCACATAATTAAATCCGTATTTTTATATTTGTCAATTATATAGAATGAAAATTTTTTTTCATTATTTAAAATTCCGTTTTAACTTGTATGATTCGTGGATATGAATTATAATTTTATTTCGTACCTTTTTCGAAAATTTTCCGTCACCATATGCAGTAAGAATAAATAAAAATATACATCATGTCTGATTAAGGTAGAGAGTATACCGTGCAAAGTGCAATTATGGTTAGCCGCGTTTTCGTGAGTATTGTAAGCGTAATTATTATTATTGTTATTATTAGTTTATTATTATTAGTTAATGTATATTAAATTATATTGACTAAAATTTTCCTCGGAGAAAACGTTTTGAAAAGTAGCTCTAATATTTCTCAAAAAGATCCCATAATGGCGCAACGAACGAGAGATCGAAAATTACTTGATTCGATAAAACAAGATTATCTATAATATGTGACACAATACAATTAATTACTTACGTTGCGGACAAAGTTGGAACGATGCCGATTGCGCACTTCCATATGATTAATTTCACACGATCGCGAATACAACGGCACGAATTTTACGAAGCACTCCGCGTCACGTATCGTATTACGTTTGATTCTAGATTTGAATTTTATATCGTCGTAGTTCGCTTTCTGCGGAACAGAGCGCGCCACTTTCTGCTTACCGACTGCTGTCGGTAACTTAGATTTTCTTGAGAGATAAAATACCGTCTTCCATTAACCAATCCTGAAGTTAAAACTTTCAGGAAATGAGAAAATCGTAAACATAAAACACTATACATTAAATAACAATTTTTATTATTTTATCAATAATATTAAGCCATTTCCATCAGCTGCTAACATTCATCAATACTTCATTTAATTCTCTAATACAAAATTTGAGATTTATTTTGTCAATATATAAATTTATTTTAGAAATTTCTGTACAGTATGTACCTTCACATCTCTTTGTTCATAATAAATTATTTATTATCACATAACAAAGCGACGCCCCGCAATATCCAATAATCGGGATTTTTTAGAGTTTGCAGCAAGATCGAAGTTACTAACAACATATAAGTTCTCTGAGGTTTCTTATATACGGGACACTGTGCAAAGAATTTGAATGATAAATTTTATATATGTATGCATATAAATATGTATGCGTACGCACGCACGCACACACATATATATTGCACTATATATTTTATACTCTATTTTAAATTATAATAATTATTCTAATTATAATCATATAATGATATAATAATTATAATTATTTTAAACTAAATTAATTATTATAACTAATTAAAATTTGTATTGTAATTACTTGATATAATTTGAGGCCCTTATTTGGGAGAGAAATCTTGTCTGCATTATGTAAAGCAAAGATATGTATTACCGGCATTAATACGTAAAGCACTTTATTTGCCGATTCACACAAACGGACATTTCTTCGGTCCCAACCAGCACCCTCGAGAAATAGGCCATAGACGTAAACACCTTCCTATATTTCGTGAACATAATTAATATAATTATCGTAAAGTAATTTTGTATATAATGTTGTGTAATTATTGTAACATTGCATACTGGTGGCGGTGCCTTGATCTCTTCTGCTATTTTACTTAAGACTTCGTTATGAAGCATAACATTATCTAAAGCCCATTTATGCGCCCGCGTTATTTCTTGCTTCATTGCCGTCAAAAATCCTATAAATATCGTTTTTAAACTATAGTCAAGTTTCATTATTATATCATTATTATATTTGATTAATACTAGAACCGCTTATGATGCCACTTTAGTTTTGTTAAATATTTCAATTTTTATCTTTTTTATAATAAATATATAAAATATATAATATAATTGAAAGTATACGAATATAACATATAAATAATTTTAATATATATATAATATAAATAATATTAAAATAACTCTTTACTAGCTAAAAACAGGAATAAGAAATTATCAAATTTCAAGGTATCTTTAGTAGTTTTAAAAGGATATCATCAACGGTTCTAATATTAAAAATTTGTTTAACACAAAAATATGTATTAAATACATATTTTGTATTAAATACCTTGCGGATTGAAGAAACCAGTCATCCAGAACTTTGACGGTCTCCCGCTTTGCAACCAAGTCGAAAACTGTTGGTTCCTCTCCAACAGTTCCGTAAACCAAAATCCTAAAGAAGCAGACTCCCACGATCGAGCTTTCCAGATCTTCGGTATCCTAGCGTCGTATATATTGTCGAGGGCGTCTCGCAATTCCTGAAAATATATTCATATTTATTCACCTTACTGTACTTTATGTAATGATTGTAATTATAAGGGGGAGCTTAAGGAAATTACCTCACTCATTATAATTACGCCTTCAATAGCCAACAAAAGATCTTTGAGCATAACGCGTACTAATTTTATAACCATCTGTATCCTGTCGATCTCTTGTTTTAAAAAAATATTCATTGGGGCGGTATGATCCATTGCATGCAATCTATAATAGTCAAAATACTTGTTATTTTCTTATTAATAATTTTTATTTAAAAAAACTATTAAAAATTATTAGTATTTAAATGAATAATGTAATAAATTAATTTAAACTGTTAAATTAAATGGTTAAATCGAGTAAGTAAGGAAAGAACCTACGGTCAAAGCTAAATCTTGGTCTAATATGTATAACAATACTTACATTTAGCCTAATAATATATATATATATATATACTTTTACATGTAAATTCTATATATCTCTTAAATCAGAAGACAAGGTAGTGGCTTGGTACTAAGAGCACATACATTGCGTATAAATTATTGTATAATTACCGCTTATTATCCAAATTGAATCGCAATCATAAATAAAAGCTAAAATAATATCATAATTAAATTAATCATCAATTTAATAATGATGTTACTATCTTAAAACACTAAAGAACCAAGATTTAGCCTCTGCCGTATTGGTTATTCTTTAATTATTTAAAATAATTAATAATTAAAATAATTAAAAGATAACAGAGATAATTGATAAACCTTTCTTTAACTTCAAACATATCATACAATCCCGGAACTTTTTCTAGCATTTCCTTCGCTTGCCTTGCAACAACTACTTCTCGGGATTCTACACCAACGACACCCGTCATTATGTAAAGCAAAGATATGTATTACCGGCATTAATACGTAAAGCACTTTATTTGCCGATTCACACAAACGGACATTTCTTCGGTCCCAACCAGCACCCTCGAGAAATAGGCCATAGACGTAAACACCTTCCTATATTTCGTGAACATAATTAATATAATTATCGTAAAGTAATTTTGTATATAATGTTGTGTAATTATTGTAACATTGCATACTGGTGGCGGTGCCTTGATCTCTTCTGCTATTTTACTTAAGACTTCGTTATGAAGCATAACATTATCTAAAGCCCATTTATGCGCCCGCGTTATTTCTTGCTTCATTGCCGTCAAAAATCCTATAAATATCGTTTTTAAACTATAGTCAAGTTTCATTATTATATCATTATTATATTTGATTAATACTAGAACCGCTTATGATGCCACTTTAGTTTTGTTAAATATTTCAATTTTTATCTTTTTTATAATAAATATATAAAATATATAATATAATTGAAAGTATACGAATATAACATATAAATAATTTTAATATATATATAATATAAATAATATTAAAATAACTCTTTACTAGCTAAAAACAGGAATAAGAAATTATCAAATTTCAAGGTATCTTTAGTAGTTTTAAAAGGATATCATCAACGGTTCTAATATTAAAAATTTGTTTAACACAAAAATATGTATTAAATACATATTTTGTATTAAATACCTTGCGGATTGAAGAAACCAGTCATCCAGAACTTTGACGGTCTCCCGCTTTGCAACCAAGTCGAAAACTGTTGGTTCCTCTCCAACAGTTCCGTAAACCAAAATCCTAAAGAAGCAGACTCCCACGATCGAGCTTTCCAGATCTTCGGTATCCTAGCGTCGTATATATTGTCGAGGGCGTCTCGCAATTCCTGAAAATATATTCATATTTATTCACCTTACTGTACTTTATGTAATGATTGTAATTATAAGGGGGAGCTTAAGGAAATTACCTCACTCATTATAATTACGCCTTCAATAGCCAACAAAAGATCTTTGAGCATAACGCGTACTAATTTTATAACCATCTGTATCCTGTCGATCTCTTGTTTTAAAAAAATATTCATTGGGGCGGTATGATCCATTGCATGCAATCTATAATAGTCAAAATACTTGTTATTTTCTTATTAATAATTTTTATTTAAAAAAACTATTAAAAATTATTAGTATTTAAATGAATAATGTAATAAATTAATTTAAACTGTTAAATTAAATGGTTAAATCGAGTAAGTAAGGAAAGAACCTACGGTCAAAGCTAAATCTTGGTCTAATATGTATAACAATACTTACATTTAGCCTAATAATATATATATATATATATACTTTTACATGTAAATTCTATATATCTCTTAAATCAGAAGACAAGGTAGTGGCTTGGTACTAAGAGCACATACATTGCGTATAAATTATTGTATAATTACCGCTTATTATCCAAATTGAATCGCAATCATAAATAAAAGCTAAAATAATATCATAATTAAATTAATCATCAATTTAATAATGATGTTACTATCTTAAAACACTAAAGAACCAAGATTTAGCCTCTGCCGTATTGGTTATTCTTTAATTATTTAAAATAATTAATAATTAAAATAATTAAAAGATAACAGAGATAATTGATAAACCTTTCTTTAACTTCAAACATATCATACAATCCCGGAACTTTTTCTAGCATTTCCTTCGCTTGCCTTGCAACAACTACTTCTCGGGATTCTACACCAACGACACCCGCTTCTTTCGGTTGCACGGATATTATTGTATCTAACACAGTCTGCGTGGTATTACTTTGGTATCTATGATAAGCATAATTTTTCAATTACTTTACATAAATATTCTTATATATGTATTTATACCTCTCACGATAATATCTTACGTAATGTCTGCATTTGGATGCAAGCCATACACTTGTGGTGGATCTACGGGACTCATGGCATCTATCGCCTTCAGATAGTCGCTTACTTGTTTTAATACTAAAAGCGGATAACCCTTGTAGAAAACAAAACCTTCCGCAAAGAGCGCTTCCGTAAACCACACTTTCGCGAAGGTATTTAATAATCTCTTATCGTAGTCGTCTGTAATGCGTCCACCATATTGCACTTCGCCTATCATGTAACTGAAAATGCAATATAAAGCGAGTTAGTTTCTAAGAGAAAGAAAAAAAAGTCGTGATGATCAAATGGCATTAAAAGGAAGTATTGATTATTAAAGATAATTTTTTTCAATCAATTACGATCCACATCAGCCACATCAATCTAATCACATCATTCTAACATTACTTTGACGTTTCGTAACCTGTTGTTTTGCTTGAGAACTGACATAATATTTAAACTTTTTCATTTACCGTACGCTTTGCCAATTTATACCACGCTTCGGATCGTAGTCATTCAGATGATTATTCATGAACATGCAAGATGCCAGCCAGTCCGCTGAATTAAATTCGTAAGGTATGTTCCATCCCAAGGGACCGAACTTCCGTCTTTCCTGAACAACGGTATGCAGGAATGACACAGTGTATATCAGTGGTATATATTGCGTAGCGTCACACTGGTCCAATATTTCCTGATTCATACCACTGTACGTCGCCAATAAACTCGCGCGTATTCCTAACGCGGAAATCACATCTTGATTATGCTACTTTTACTCTTCCTTATATATAAATATATCCCCGGTAGCAAGTAGATGTTATTGTCATCATTTTAATGTCAAAATATCGTCATAAATGTCATTTTGATATCAAAATAGTGACAAATGACGTTAACTTGCTGTCTGGGATCTTTATTTAAGTAAATAAAAATAGATGCCATGCGGTGGTTCGTATGTATATTTTAGAGACATCTGCAGTAAGGAAACAGGAAAATCTTTGTGCGGTTCCGTTGTGATCCATACGCGAAAGTCTGGATGCGGCGCTTCCATTTCTGAAAGAAAGTTTACCAATTCCGCCATATAGTCCAAGCCTAAATGACAATTTTGACATAATGCCCAGAACCCCTGCAAATGGCTTAAATTAATAACGCTTTGCAACACAAAGAGGAAGCGTTTCCTCTCTATAATTCTTACTTCAGTTTTCGCGCTACTAAGCAGTCGACGAGCATGAACTTCTTGACCCTGTCCCATCGATATACTTCTACAAACAATTTCCATTTTCTTTGCGAGCTGCTCGATGTTAGGCGTGGGATCCGATCCCATGCTTAAGAAACAAATCATTGGTGTGTTTGGCCTTGATTCACCATGCATTACATCGAGAAGCGTAATTACAGGCTCTGCGTATTTTGCTCCTAAAGAAGATGCTATATATTTCCTTGATTGCGAAAGTGTTCTATCCATACACCAAGCTCTGAAAACATATTATTTTATTGTATGCAAAGACCTTTCTTTCTAATAAACCTGAATCTATAACTTATCTAAAGGTAGAAGAAATATTAAAAAATAATAGAAATTACTTTCATAATTGAACTATGTCGCTATATTTTAATAATAAATATTAAATTTTATAAAAAATGCATTGTTTATTTCTGTATCTAATAAATAGCATAAATCTTAAGATTTTGTATTTTGTATAATCTTCAACTATAGCAACGTTATTTAGATACGAAGCTAAAGATTTATGAATATTGTACAATTTATTGATACTACAATATGATTGATAATATAAGATTCTAAATTGTAGATAAAAAACTTTGAATCCTACTATATTAATCGTCGTAAGGCAGAAATTTACTTGTACCTCAAATAGGATGCTATAAAACTTTGATGTAGTTTTCATATTCTAAGAAAAACAATTATTTATTTGACTAAATCAATTTATTTCGTCTTCATTTCTTTTAATGAAGAATGTATGTATTTAAGTCAAATATATTTGATTTAAATACATTATACATTGTCCAACGCGAGAAAGAGATAGAGACAACTAAATTGATTAAGTTAAGTAAATTATTTAATTAAATCAGATAAAATTCTTTTGTCTCACTACTTCAATGTAATTATAGTTCAGAGTTAATCAAATTTTTTAAATTATCTGTCTTGTATTTTTTATTAGAGATGCTTGAAAACTTCCTAGAATATATTTTGTAATTTGTATAATATTTTATATTTTATATATAAAATATATTAAATTTTTTGTGTTTAATTCTGAATTTTTAATATCATGAAGATTACTTTACTAGAAGATTACCTTATCAAGAGCAATCGCCGGAATGTATCCAACGTGTTATAACCATCTGGTATAATTTCCTCCTCTGGTGCATCTTTATCGAACCAATGTTTCCAAACTTTCTCAGAAGCGGATACTTGAGCCGCAATATATTGAAATTGTCTTAATGACGACAGCGCAACTAGATTAAGCCACGTTACATCTGTAATCCACCTGCAAGGTTTTGGCTCGATTGCTTTTAAATCCAGCGCTGCGCCGCCTTTAATAAGATACTGAAACTCCTCGTGCGTGATGTTGTTGCGCTGCAGATCAATTTTCAATGTCATCAACAAAATAAACATATATTTATGAATTTCATAAAGTCCGCGTGATTTATATTTAAAAATATCGTAAGTCAAATATTCGATGATGTGATTTATTCTTCTCTGATTGACTGGGCTCTTCTCGGATCTGAATAAAAATCACGATTTAATATACATTACTCAATAGGATATGGTATTTATGACATTAGAAACATCTGTCGTAGCATAATGCAAGCCGTTAGCGATATACCCAGAAACTATCTGTATATATTTACCTAGCCATTGAGATATCAAATCGTTCTAAGAATTGAACGAGGGACGTTTGGTACATGCAATTGACATGCGGCATATCACATATCAGGAAATACAAAACGCTACCGCGCGTTGCAACCGGTCGAAATTCTTCACGTGCTGCATCGATTTTTAGTTCGGTATCTTTTGCAATGCTCAGTTTTTTGTTTATCTCCGCCGCTGTTTGTTTTGTGGTATTCAAAACCGACATTAATTCAACATCTTCGATTAAAGGATCCTTTGAAAAAATCAAAAATTATATAGAAATTATATTATTAATTGTATTTATTTTAGAGAGAGTTATTTAATTAGTGCTACAAAAAGAATATATACATACTTGTACAGTTCCCAATTTGTGTAGAAGATTCGTTTCTAATTCTTTAATTTTTCTAATATTCGCAGCTACGTCAGCAATCAATTGCGTTTTTTCTGTCTCCAACTCTTTTTTCTCCGTTAAAATGACTCTTCCTAATAATTGATCTTCTAGACCTGCCAAAATAAAACACAATGTTAATTAAATGAAATTATAATAAAAAAGATGTATTCATAAATATACATAAATAATAGAATATATTTTTACCTTTTATTGTAACAGTGAAATCGATTATAGATGTGTGAGCAAATATTTCTGGAGTGTAAAAAGGATTTGACAATTTCGTCGTGATATACAGTCTAAAATCTTTACTAATATCCACTTCTTTGTCGCCTAATTTGACCTTTTATAACAATAAATTATGTTAAATATAAAATTGTGCTAAAATTACAATCTAAGGTATCGTTTTACCTTAAAAGAGGTCCCTATTTTTATAAAATTTTTTTCCAGTAAATTATCCAGCACTGGATCTATTTCTTCTCCAACATCTTGAATTAATAGTGGTCGTCCTATCGATATAGAATCTTCCAGATGATTTCTAAAGTATTTGTGTGTAAACCATGTTACCTGAAAAGTATATTAAGGCATATTAAATTAAGCTTATTGTATTCCACAATTTGGTTCTATTTATGGGATCTGTGAAGATAGCATGATATTCATGATCAATATAAAAAAATTACAACAGTTTCAGTAGCACTTTTTATAGTCCTATAGTTCCTTATAAAAATAAACAATAATTCAGCATTTGTAATGCTAAAAAATTAAAAATGAAAATATGTCGTGCTAACTTCGAGAATCTAGCACGACACTTTCTCCTCTAAAGTACCAAAAGACGACAAATATTATCAATTTTGGTAACAGTTCCAATTAATACTACTCGAATTCTACTAAAATATATAATATGAAAACAAAATTCCAGCAATTATTAATAATTATAAAATTTAAATATAAGTACAACACGATATTTGGAGAAAAAGTATTTGACACGAAGATTAAAAATATGTAGTGGCCGGAACTCTGTTTAAAAATATGTAGAACTATGAAAAGTGCTACTGGAACTGTTTTTTGATATCGACGGAATATCGTGCTAGCTTCACAGATCTCTATTTATTTACCTGTAAATCAAACTCTTTTTCTTTATTTTTAATCCATGTTTTGCCTTGCATTTGTGGATCGATCAATAAAGGATATCTTGAAGCTTTCGTTACAATTATTCCATTTTGAACTGATAATTCATCGGTTGGCAAACCTTGCAAATTCCATTCACCAATCTATGGTAAATAGAGTATTTGCTCATTACGAGTTTCAATTACATTTTTTATATAGTATAATAATTTATATAATTTTACCGTAGCTGTATCTGTCAATGCATTAACAATGTTTACGGTAAGAGAAATTGGAATCTTTCTATCTTGTATGAAGTCGAACCATTTTCTTTGCAAAAGAAGTCGGAATTCTTGATTAAATGGCCCGCAATAAGAAAGAAATCCAGTGAACACCAACACATCTCCAACGAGACGTTCTATTTCTGACTTAAATATAGTCACTTGCTCCGTCCATCTTATTTTTTCTCCAGATAATCCTTCAATCATAGCGGTTGCAGTATCCATTTTTGCTTGACAAATAGCAGCTTGATCAATAATTATCTGATAAGACATATTAAGTATATATGAAATAATTGTTTAATTTCAATTTTATTAATTTCACACAGAGAGAACGGTTTGCTAAAGTATTTAAAATACTAAAAATTTAGTTACATATGGATCTAAAAATAATTTTATTAAACTATTAAGATAAATATGTCAAACGGTTAAACTGATTGCTAATGTAAAAAATGTTTGCATTATTGATCATCATGTTTGAGTTTCCTCAACATACATAATTTAGTTATTTTGATGATCTAACCAAATTATATTTGAATAAGCAAAATTATTTTTTCTGTGCAAATATATTTTTTGTAAGTATAGTCTTGTGATTGTACTTGTCGTTCCTGCATCACGGCATCGAATTCATTTTGTACTATCTTTAAAGCGTCGTCCTTTTCTTTCAATAATTCTTCCGCCTCGAGTAAATTTTTGTTAGCTTTCTCGTAATAATTTTCTTGTACAAGAAGATTTGCCTACAAAATGATTCTTTCTTATTACACATTTTTTAACGCTATATATTTTAGTATTGAAACTGAAGAACGACCAACGTTATTACGCAACTTAGAAAATAAGAGATAAAAATGAATGTATTATATAGTTGTATGTAGTATATAAAACATTCTCTCCTACTATAAACCATGAAATGACATCGGCTGTTCTCTTTTCGCAACAATGTTTATTAATAGGGAATACCTTCAAAGGTAGCACATCTTTATTTATTTCATAAAAAGCAACCATGGAGATAGTCCACTGTATGAGACCCGCAACATTTCCACAGGCTTGCTTTGCGGCTTCATAAGTATACATGTGAAAATTTAAATATGGCATCATTAAGTCGATAGTTTCAGCATTAATATTATCTTTCGGAAAATTTTGTAAATTATATAAAAATCTGGTATCAGCTAAAACCTGCAAAATATAATATGTTCAGATATCCTATTAATTTAAAATATAAGACGTGACTTTTTTTATTTTTTATTAATATAAATATTAATATATACATATATAGAACTTACCTTTAACGATTCTGACCACGAAGGTGTTAGAAATTGGTGTTCGTAATCCGGTTTGACTGGTTCCAGCTTTCGTCCGAATAGAATCAGAACACAATCCATTATGAGCGTAATTAAATACGGTGGTTTAGCCAGTTTACGAACGGTAGCGATATCTGCTGCTTTTATGGTCTGAAACATGTGTGTTGCTGTCAATGAACATTTGCATCAATGCTTGACATAAATAATATCAATTATTAGTTACAACACCTGCAACGCAGCTTCGGCTTCCAATAAAGCAGGTTCCGCAACTTTCAACTTCTGTTCTGCCACTGTTTTATCTTTTGCTATCACTTTCAGAATCGCTTCCGCTTCGTCTTTCGATACTTGCACTTTTTCTTTCACACTTTCAGCCTCTCTTTTTTTCTCATTTACAGTAACAAGAATCTATAAAATACATTATTACACGTGCAATGTAGAGGGTCGGAATTTCTAATATTGATATTTGACAAAAATATATTGCTTACCGCCTCCACTTGGATATTTTTTGTCGCAATCTCCTCTTGGGTTTTTTCCAATTCATGTCGCAATACATCGACCTGAGCCGCAGCGTCAGTTAATTTATTTAAACCGCTACTCATACGAGAAGCAAGCATATTAATATTATCCAAACGTTGCTTGTAAAACATTTTGTAACCGTCGAGAAACGTTAAAAATGATCTCGGAGTCACGTGTACTTGACGTCGAAACCTACGTCCGTTGAAATTACATTAGCTTGATTGTATTTACACATAGACAGTAAAGTACTGATGATAAGAAAATAGAAAAATGAACCTGTCGAAGTAGTCTGCACAGGTATCGCTTACGTTATCTTGAATATCGCCCACAACTTGAATTAACTGCTGTTTTACTTCCGGACTACATATAACTTTATATGTAGCTAGGAAATGATCACCGACTGCGTATAGCGCGTCCCTTGGCCATCTCCAAAACCAATTTATCGTGCAACCAGATATAAGAGCAGGAAATTTTAACGCTCGAGATCTAAACTTTCCACTAATCTGCGTAAATAATTATATTATTACTATACATATACTTGACTCAGTAGAAGAATAAAAAGAATAAATACAAATGTCTTTAACAATAACAAAGCTCACTGGTGAAAAGCATAAGACTACATGCAAATTGTTTCTCGCTTTCGATATAAAATAATCGTAAAGATTATCTTGCGTAGGAGGTCGTCGGGGATCAGCCTTTTTCATTAGCGGCGTGATAGTTGTCAAAATTTCATCTAACTCATCCTTTGGAAAAAGATTGGCCACTTCGCCAACGCTTAATATATTGTTTATATATTCTAAAAATGCTTCATCTTTTACTTCGTTGTCGGTGAAAATAAAAGTGAGACCTTTGCTGTCAATACCAGCGGTTCGATACAATTTTCGCAAATCATCCATCAAGCTGGCTACATTATAAATTCTGAAAATATAATTATACACATATTATTTCTTCAACTTCAAGCACATCTAGTACAACCGAAAACATTTACATGATATTTCCGCAAAACTGCACAAAATAAAGGTTTCAACGCATAGCAAAAAAAAAATTAAAAGTTAAATTAAATTTTGTAATTATTTTTTACAATGTTCCGTATTTGGCAATTCCAGATTACGCTAAAACATTTAAATGCTTTACAAGGAATTTGAGAAATGTCAAATTCTCTGATTTTACAAATAAAAATTTACAAATGTTTTATACTAACAAAAATTTTTATAATAAAATTACTTCTATTTATCTGCGTAAAAATATAAAATATTAAAAAAAAATTTTTCAAAATTTATACTTTTTAAAAATATGATCGACATAAATAGAAATAATCTTATTATGAAACTTTGGTATAAATTATTTGTTGATATTTTGAATAGTTTTTCAGATATAATATACTTTGCATAGAAAAAGTGATTTTATCTCTCAAAATCATTTATTAGCTATAACATTTCTCAATTTATTTATTTATATAACACATGTGTACATACAGTTTTAATACTCGCCTGGATAATGTTATTTGAAAGAAGTTAAATCCTGCAATAAAGGATGCTAGTCGCGTTAGGCTCTGTTTTCCGGATCCTCCTATACCGACCAACAACGCATTGCCCCTGGGAACTCCAAGTATTCGTGATATTCGTATCAAATGCACCAACGCGTCATGGAAGAATACCAGATCAAGACGCATACCGCGTATATATTCGTTAAATTGCTCCACATTTTGTTGAACTTTCGCGATAACAATATCGTAACTACGAGTGACATAAAAATATATATGTGTCTATCAGATTTTAGATCCATCGCATCGGATAAAAAAGTTCGACTTGATGTACCTCGGTATCTTCTCATAAATCTTTGGTGCTTCTAATACAAAATCTTCTGGCTCTTCGCCTGTCGGTTCTGGTGGTTCGCGCAAAAAGTCAACGAAATATGTCTCAACTGGGGAATAATATTGAAAATCTGGACCTAACATCTTCTCGACGGTTCGCCGCAACGTATTTTGAAACCATTCTTTATCAGTAGCAGTAATGAAGCTAAGAATGATTTATTACACATTTAAGCAAATTAGTATGTAAAAATATATTTGTTTTATAATTTTTTTTAACAACGAACCGATCTGCTATTACACGCATGCATTCATGTTCCCATAATTTCAGCAGTGTTGTAATAGATTCACATTCGGCTCTCTCTATTCTCAGTATTCCCTCCCAAATACGAGAGAGATCACGTAAGTTAAAAATGTAATGGAATTTAGCTGGAGTTGGTAACATTTTCGCTTTAGTTTGCTGCCACAATATTCGAGTCAATGGTATAAGCTTCGGCAAGAAGTTAACGATGGTTTCAGAAAATCTTGTAATGCAAAAGTAACCTTGACCAATAACACCTGTAATTTTTAATTTATATTGTATAAACTATATTTTGCGCGCGTGTTTTACTAAATGAGTAATTGTTGCACATACCGAAAATTGTATCCATGGACTTATTGGACGGTAATGTGCAATTAAAAATATTGAACTGTCGTTTCAATCGCGATGGAATATCATTTCGTCCTCCACCCGGATGATGCATCGCAGCAAGTAACATAATATCTTGTATAGTGCAAAAGTCGCCTGGTTTATCCAGGGAGTAGAACCCTTTGTACTCCATTAACTGACGTACGATCTCGTTTGTAATTTGATCGCCCCATTCGTTTATAGCCGGCATATTTATATCATCAATAAAGATGGTCATTTTGCGTCCACCGGGTGGCCCATAAGTGCTACCCACTCGCTTTTCAACGTAACTCTCGAATACACGCTGAAGAAAGCGATAGATAAATTTACGCGATAAAATAATTCATAACATAGTCATATCATTGCAATTAAAAGTTTATATAATAGATTTATTTACAATACTTCTCATTATATAATGCTGCTATATAAGGCTATTCTTTTTAACTTACACCGTCCATTTTTTCTTCTTTTCTCCTTAACATAGAGAAAAAAAGAGGAAAGATGAATAGTGCAAGAAGTTCAGCTGAAAAGAACAAACTAATTACCTGAACCATGTTGGGCGTGGATGCTGAAGAAAAATTGAAAAACTTATTTAAATGGTATTCTGGATCGTGCTTAGACATGTAACTTTTTATCATTACGCTTTTTGCGGTTCCAGCTTCTCCTATTACATAATTAATTTATATTATGTAATTAATGTTAAAAAAAAAATAACATTATATATTTAATTTATTAAACATTGACTAAACAAAGCTGATTATTGAAATTGTGCTACGCGTTCGCCTACCTATTAAAAGTACTGCCTTTCCCTGCTTTGCTATAATATCAATTAAATATAATGTCCTAGTATTATCAACGTTAGGAACAAGAATGGTATAATATTCTAAGATATGATCTGAAGGATATTCAAATTCTGGTACTCTTTTATTCCAATGTATCCATTTTCCATCGTCTGATACTAGATACTCAAAAATAGTTTCATCTTCCTATAATTTAAATATTTGTAAGGTAAAAAATATTAATAATGGTGTATATATACATTGTACTTTTTAACTAATTAAATAACGTCAAATCATATACGAACTGTATACTTCGGCCAGTTACAATTTGATTCATGATTCACAAGATATTCCTGTAATGCAAATCGTCCGTCTAATTCTAACATTGCACCCAAACTCCACATAAGAGAGAATAGAAAAAGTTTCTCGATATGTTGCTCAGGTAATATCTCTAAAAATTATAATTTAGAGATAGATACAATATTTGGTAAGTACTTTAAGAAAATCTATAATTATAAAGCAAAATTATTTAATTTATTCTGTTATGTAAAAATTATTGAAAATTTTGCAAATACAAATTATTTTCTAACAATATATAAAAAAATAGAAAAGATACGATTAATAAATATTATAAGAATTTTAAAAAGGATATACGCAAATATAAAGCGATAAAAACAAATATGTTCTAACAAAGTGCTTGCTATTTGACGTTAATATTACATAGCCATATTGAGTGAATAAATATTTGAATGTAAAAGAGAAATTCTCGTATTTACTAGTTGGGTCGGAATTCCCAACATTTAAACCTTCCAATAAGTCAATACACTGCCGTATGTAAACTGCTTCCAAAAGCATCATTTTAGTTTGAAGCTTTGTTTGAATGAATATGTGAGCATCTCCGTATAATTTATGAAATAACACTCGTAGCACTCGAGCCTCGTTGTTGGAACATTTTCTAAGCCAACCCTATATTAAAAGTATTGTAACATTACAATCGTGCGCGACTGCTGCAGAGGAAATATATCATTATTACAAAATCCCAGATCCATATTACCTCTAAAATTGAATTCCATTTTAGCACAGAGGCACTAACAAATACCATTCCCATACGTGATATAGTCGCCGGGGACGCATTATCCACATTGTCAGGTTCGAACACTAATTTAGTATTTGATGCCATTATAATGCGATCGCCATTCGCCAATGTTAACGTTTTATTGTCATCCAGAACAGAATTTAAATTTTCAATCCATACTGCGTCAACAGGACCGTCTAATACTATCCACAAATTTTCCGTTTTCTTCGTTTGTGTGGATCTTCGCCATATAATAGAAAATATACCGTCTGTCCAATCATTCGTCGCAACATCGAGTTTTCCAAACATTTGAGATGCAGTTATCGCCTATTTATATTTTTTCGAAAAGAATTATTTCTATCGATATGTTTAATATAATAAAGAACTATTATTCGTTAATAGATACTGACTTTTGGATTCATCCTAATTTCCTTATGTGGTATACCCATCTCTGTCAAAGCCCTCATTAGTGCCCACATGCATCGTGTTTTACCAGATCCTGTTGGTCCAAGAACCATCAAACCATGGCGAACGAGCGACGTCTCATATAACTGCAAATCATCACATCATTCTTATTTTTTTCTCAATAATTATATAACTCATATTTTTTTGTTCTATTTAAGCCATTAAAAAGAAATTTTTTGAATTATTTGCGTAAAACAATTTTGTTTAAAAAAATAACAGATATTTGGTTAGAAAATTTTCAAATAAAAGCAAACAAAAAGGATGAAATAAAAGAAGAGATATAAGTAAATGTAAACATATTAAAAATAAGTACCTGAACAGTTTTCAAATTCCATTCACTGTGATTCATTATTCCAAGAGCGACAGTGGCGTTAGCTATTGCTTTTTGTAATTCTTTATACGTTTGGGTTGTTAACTTTATATCCGGGAACATATCTTCAATAAGTGACATAAAAAGAGATTCGTCTTCGTCTACTAATTTTGATAAATTCATATCGCTAAGAAAATTAATGCACATTTAGATTATCTTTCCTTTCTGTATTCCAGTAATTTTTTCTAACAATAAAAAATACAACATTTACCGTAGTACTCTCATAAGCGTAGTTTCCTCGGAATCGGTAGGATGCGCGCGTTTCTGAGCGCCAAGTGTGCGCAAGCACGACAAGATGTTCCTTAATCCAAAATCGTAATGTACCTGCTTGCTGAGCTGTTCCTCGCACAATTTGTACAATATGAAAAATTTTCGCGCTAATATCACATTCTCTTTAAAACCACACGCTGCGAGTTTTACTCGCATTATGATCTAAGCAAGGGGAATTAAATTTATATATATTAAAATTCATGTATGTTTAATTAAATTTTATAATAAAGAAAATTTTATAAATCCAATTTTTTACAGGTTCATATAGGTACATACAGGCACTTTACATTTTAAAAACAGAATAATAATATTTTCACGTACTTGTCTGTCAGGAACCATCATTGCCACACTTCTAAATTGTATTTTTAAATTTTCCGGTAGTTCTTGTCGACCAGCATACCCGGGATTCATTGTAATAAATATTCCGAATTCATAATTGAGTTTATATGTTTCGCCGTCACTACAAATATAGCGTACATATCAGTTTGCTAAAGATAATAAAATTTAGAATTGGAAGCTATTTAATAAATTTTAATATTTGTTAAAAATTGTATAAATAGTAAAAAAAATTGAAAAAATTATAAAACTTTATTTACTGAAATTATCAACTTTTAAATTTAAAACTAAAACTTAATTTTATATAATAAATAATTATTAAATTCGTATAATTGATTTTTTTTATACATTCTTTCGTTACTGCAAATAAAGAGCGCATATTAATTTGCTAAAGTGATTTTATTTACTATAAAAATATATATAAAGGCTATTTAATAAGTTAGTTGTTAAAAATTATGTAATTAATAAAACTATAAGAAATTAAAAAAGAATAACACTTTAGTTTACAAAGACATTTTTTATTTTAAATTCCTAAAATTAAAACAAAAAATTTTATATAATAAATAATTATTAATTTTTTATACCTGAACAAAAAAATTGTCTTTCGCTCTTTTCGTGCATTGAAGACAATTGCTATTTGCTGTGCAGCGACGGATAACACCGGTAAATCAATTCGATTAAATTCATCAAAGCATCCCCAGCTACCGGATTGCGCTAGTCCTTTAAATATTCTACCTAAACCTCGGAAATCCATTTGATCGGAACAATTAAAAACAACAACGTATTTTCCTAGTGCTTTCCCCATATCTTTCGTCGTTTCTGTTTTACCCGTGCCAGCAGGACCTGCGGGAGCTCCGCCAAAATTCATTCCTAGAAAAAATATTTGTAAGAGATGGAAGTAAGTGACATGACGTAAAAATAGTGTAAATTCTATTTTACACGCTATTTTCCTTTTAGTACAAGCATCATACCCACGGCCTGTGCCAGTGTTATGTAACATCTATCTGTGAGCGGTGTAATTGCAAGTCGATCTGTGCAGCCTAAAAATTCATTTTGATAAACAAAATCCACGTCGGTTATTTTAATCGGAACGTCCTCTGTATCAGTATCGTAATAGAACCGACATTGTTTCAACCACTCAAAATCATATGTACTTCGAATTCTGAGGCGACATAACTCATCAAATATATCTCTGAAAAAAAATTATAAATGCAATTTATTATATTTTTCATATTCTTCATCCAGTAATTAATAATTACAAAGTAAATATTCAAATAAAATACCTTTGATGCACGTGTATGGTTATTAAACATTCGTATTTTATTCTAGCATACTTTGTAAGATCCTTAACGGTTACTTCTATGAGACTATTTAACAAATCTAAAAACCATTGATTGGTCCTTTTCATTATCGTTCTATCACGTTTGGCTGTAGTGATTGCTATTTCGGAATCTCGTGTCCATAAAACTTGTAATGCTAATAGGCCCACCTGTGATAAATGAATATATCTAGAATTGATGTACAATTTCCGTTTGTTGAATATACGAGTTTCGTATATGCACATCATCTTACTTGCAAAACAGAATTCTCTATCAATAACAAGATGTCGAATTCAGGTGTACGAAGTGATTGCAGCCCTAGTGAAATCACAGCACCAACAGATTGCTGATGGACTGTTAACAGAACGTTTAACCAGTTCTCCACGCCTCCTGTACACCCGACTTCTTTTTCCAGTGTTATTTGTTCGCCTTCTCGTGAATACATTGCTACAATTTTATCATATTCCTTTTCGGAAAACTTTAGCTACATATAGAAGATAAGTTCATAAATATTAAAAAAATATAAGATAGAAACTCTTCTCTCTTAATATATAAGACTTAACATAGAAACAATAATAATTATCTCTGTAACGTGACAAAATCGTTATATTCTGTAATAATTTTATCTTACTAATACATAATATCTCATTACTTTTGCTATATTATCAAAAAAGCCATCAAGATAATTTTGAATCGTATGACAATCCGCTGCTTGTCCAAGAATTTCCAACAAAGTAGGATCTGATATGAAGCAGAATCTTGGGAAAATAACTCGCTTGGTTTCCAAATAGCTGTATTAATAGAATTTTTCTGATTAAACTTGACAATCTGTGCAAACAGTTATTTCATTTTATTTCAATAATATGCATACCCGCTAAGAGATTTCTGGCACGATTCTAACTGTTCCAGTAAATGAGGTAAAAACTGACTCATTGTTTCATCTTCAGTACACGTTTCCACTGCATTTAATTTTTCATGAGCGCGAAGCATAAGTTTAACCCAAGCCTTATCGATCATCTAAAACATAAAAATACATGTTATATTATTTTATTGATAATACCATCGCGAGTATTTTTAATAGTACGTTAAAGCGTTTTGCTTCAGTAGGCAATTGCTTCGATATGTCGCCGCCAATAAATACTGCTTCCAGATAAGCCCACAGATTCTGTACAGTTAACCATTTCGCCAATATTTCCGATGTATTGCTAAGCTTGGTCTGCCACAACTGAATCTCTTTCTTAAACGGTACATTGTAACTGTATAATGTTGAACATGAATGTAGTATGTACTATAAAGAGCATAATAATTTTCGATTTAAAGTTGTATCTACTATACCGATTTGCCAGCAAAGAGCTTATGATCATTAAACTGTCTTCCAGTAACGCTATTATTTCAGCCGTTTCGATACCTTTCAGCAGTAGTTCGCCTCTTTGCTTGAAGTGAGAAAATTGCAGATTTATAATAGCCCAATCAGCAATTACCTGCTTCAATTTAAATTCGATATCTTGTTCCTTAACTGCGCTAATACATATGTCCTATAACATATAATTTTTAGTATAAATTTTGTATTATATTGTAATGTGTATTATAATACATTTTTATACTTTATAAAAAATATATATATGTTAAGTACTTACTAATTGAAAACTTATAATTTTGCAATCTAATTAAACATACCTCTACATCATCTTTATATTTCAACAAAGATGCCTGCATAACATTTGCTAACGTAAACGTTTCAGATTCCACGTCAAAAAAATATTGACAACGTTTAGATAGTTTTTCCCAGTGCCTATCTTTCATGGCTTTATTAGCCATCATCTCTAACAATGGACACATTTCATTAAAATCGTCAATTTTCTTTTTTAGATCGATATACGCGGGCCATTTTCTCATAGCTTTAGGTAACTTTCGACATCTAAAATGATATATACAGCACAGTATTATTTTATAAGAATTTAATAATATCATATTAAAACATTTTCATATAATTAAATCTGATTAAACGTATATAAATCAATCAGACTTACTTATTTTGGAAGTCGGCCAATTCAGTTATAATTGACTCAATATCAATTTCAAACCATGGAATATCATAATAGCTATCGATAGTGCGCATAACTTGCAAATACAATGAATATAACTTCTGCAATAAATAGATTTCTTTTTTTCTCTGTTGTAGAGCTGGATATTCTGTTATTTCTATGCCAAATAAGCTTTCGCCACTGCTGTAAGTCTCATAACGTTCCCACAGTTCTTCAAAACGCACTTGAAATAGGATAACTCTTGAAACAAGAGAACAGAAAAATTATATTATTATTAATATATATATTGTTTTATATAAATTTAAAAATATAAGTTTTACTGAAATTAAACATTTTTAATCAGTATACACAATTTTGCAGAAAATACGAGATACTAGATGAAACATTATACCGTTCACTGGCTTCTTTTGCGGGTATTCCTTCAACCATTGGGCCATTGATTTCAAAATCAACGTCAAATTGAGCTACCTTCTTTTTAAGAACTGCAACTCCATCAATAAGTTCCTTTTTCAATGGCTCTTGCATTTCACATATAACCGCTTGAACTTGTTTCGCCTACAAAAATATAGACATTACTTATCGCGGAGAAAAATGAAAGAGATTGCTTTGAAATATGATTATTATTAATATATATCTATACTATATATGTTGAGCAGAAATTCTTTAAAAAAATAATTATTGAAATATATCAATAAATATTAAACAGAATTAAATTATAAAAACAAATTAATACCATATTGAGCATGTTATTAAAATTATATCTCAATCCATCTACTACATCTTGATCTTCTTTTAATATATCGATATTAAATTTTCCCATTAATGTATAAGTCTCTTCAATCAGGATTAGTTCAATGTCTATTGATACGAAATCATCTCGTATTTCTGCCAAACATTTCATTGCGACTCTAACATCTTCTAAATCCTTAATATGCCTCGATAGAACTTTATTCTTTTCAAAAATATAATCTGTTATTGTTTGTAATTTTTTCTTGAAATTATTTGATAACATGACGCCCAATGATTTTTTCCATGCATTTGCTTCGACGAGAAACGCTAATTTTAATTTATCTATAAAACAAAGGAATTTAAATAATTTTCAAAACAAAACTTTCTTTCATCTAAATTAAGTAATATAATTACTATTATGCTATAATATAATAAATCAAATATAAAATGTTTGTTAAAAATAGTAATTGAGGTGTTAAAGCAAATATTAAGTGCTATTTTTTTTCATTTTTTAAATGAATAATCAGTCTCCGCAAAACTGTTTAATTAAATCATTTAAAAATTATGTTAAAAATCATGTTAAAACTTTTAAAATTTCAACGCATAAATTCAAATTTTTACGCCAAATTAATATATGTGACAAAATGCAATATTTTTACAACTGATTCATGCATTAAAACGCGTTTTTATAATTTTAGTACTTACGTGTTGCCATGGTATGCCTCAATCATAAAATTATTTTTGCGTACCTGTATTAATTTGAAGAGGACCAAGTACATGCTGGTCAGGTAAGTTTTTTATTTCTGTCATTAAGTCTTCATATTCTATAAACTTCTCTTTGATTTCTTGTATAAGAGGTTTGGTATCAATAAACGCTTGTATAATGTCATTTCTATTTTCTGCCCATATATAGGAATATCGCAAATATGACTACCATAAAAATAAATGATTATGATTAATAAAAAAACATTAATATAAATTACAACATAAGTATGACAATGCTGTACAAACAAAATTAAATTAAATATAATAATTTACACGTATGTATATATGAACATATGTATATATGAAATAATATATATTATATACGTTGCCAACTTTGGAGACATCATCTCTCAACATTAATATTAAACCTTGCAGACTCATTGAACTGCGGATTATGTCTTTGTGCTCGGACACGTTTTGAAAATAAGTATTAGGCAAATCTTTGTCTGGATAACACAAGCAAATAATAAATAATTTTAATAAATAAAAAATTTAATACATCTCCTATCTTATGATAATACAATATAATAGTAATAAAGACAGTAATCTGAAAAATTATTTAATAATAAAATAATGACGAAATATGTAAATTTTATTACATGTATTTGTCGTTATCAATTCGAGTATTTTATAATATTATAGCCTACTGTTTACCAAGCAGTGTAACTCGTGCATTTGTAGAATATCGTTGTCCCCATGCAAACACTTTCTTGTGTGTTTCTATAATATTTGTTATAATTTTACCAAAATGATTTTGCAACTCTTCTATTGATGGAATAATTATGATATTTGGTATTTGTAAAACGAAATATGTCATCATGATTGGAATTTCTTGTTCTATTGCAACATCTTTAACTAATACGCTAAAGCATAATTTATATATTAATTTATTGAAATAAAATAACTTATATGAGAAATACAATATACAGATAAAATACAAATATGTTAAATACACATATTAAATTAAATACCTCATAATGGTTGCTTTCTTCTTTAATAAATCTAAAGAATTTTTAGTAGACTTTACTAAAGCTTCTATTAATTTATTATTGTAATACGCAAAAAGTTCCATACAATCATTGTGCACTTGATTTATTTTAACTTTGTTTGTTCTTTCAATGTGACCAAAGCCTGTATTGAACAAGTCACTTATTAATCATAACAAAATAACATCAGGAGACGCGGTAGTGTCTCCGGCCATGTTCAAAGAATTACTAGTTAATAAAGTTAATATAATATAAATTTAAAAGATTAATAAAATAAAATTATGTGAGTACTCTTTAAAGAATAAAATACCCGGTTCGAATGGTCCCTGTATTAATCTAGTTTCGGATCCGACTTGTTTATGTATTTTTTCGGGATCCATCCAATTGTATTTAACGTCTTGCACAGTAGGATCAATTATGAGATCTATAAATTTGTTAATAATCATGATAACAGCTTTTTCTGCCGCTGAAGATTTTATTTCCAAATCAATTGCTATTTTATCTATAAAAGCTATATTATCGGTTAAAAGTTGTTCTGAACTTTTCGGATATTCATCTAATTTTAATAACATCGTTTCTGCAATGGATTCTAGTACTTCAGTCACTCTCGCTTCTTTCATGTCTGCCACTTCCTTAATGAATATCTGTGCATTTTTTATCTCTTCTTCTATTTTAGAGCACGCGTTAGAAATTTTTAATGAAGACCATGTAATTACCGATACACACGGTTGAAAAGCAATCTCAAGATTGACGAGTGCAATTTTCATTAGATTTAAAAATAAAATTGGGATAGATTTTCTGCACACATAAATACAATAAACACATAAATACATACATGCACAAAAATTTTAATTGGTAATTGTTAATTGTTAAGTAAAATTTGTATACCTAAGAGCATCGTTTTTCTTAAGCAATTTCTTTACTCTTTCATATGATGAAAATATCTTGTCTTTGCAAAAGATTAACATTTGTATAAAATCTGGCACTTCCAATCCAAACTTAGACATATGTTCGGATTCTCGTATTATTTCGTAAATGTAAGAATCGAAATTTAAACAGTACTTATTTGTCTTTGGATGACGCACAAGCATAGGGGATGATAACGCTAGGCGAACCTAGTGTAATTGAAAACTATATCTTTAAACTAATCATTTTAGGATACAATGTACATGCATGCACCATTTCTGTGAAATTTCCGAAAAATTCTTTTTCCTAAAAAAAAATCTACAAATTGAACGTTTTTATTTTTTATATTTACGTCACACATTTTAAATTTTGTAAAAAAAATTCTTTTAAAAAAATACTAGATTGTTAAATCTATTTTATTTTACATGTACGAAAAAATATACTTATTTAATTCCAAAAATTAAAATGTTTAGAAAATACTATATAAAAATCAATTTAAATAATAATTATAATACTTACAATGTTAACCGAATCGTACCACGCTTTGTAATATATTAATTCGTAATGAATAAACACACCGACGAGTGTATTATATATCTTAATGCACTTCTGCATGGAATCATGCATAATCACTCTGTGGTGTGATCTGAACATATTCATAGGAACTTCAATGCGTTTATATAACTGCCGGATCCATAGGATTCGACCAGCTACTGGTGGAATATTCCTTGGTACAGGGGGATCGGATCTATTTTCATTATAGCTATCGCGAATATCTTCGATTTCTTGTTCAAACATTGAAACAAGTTCTATGCACTTTCTATCAATTCTCAATTGCTTGAGATTCAATTTTTGAAACCTGTGAAACAATGTAAAATAAATTAAACATCTGTTCTTTTTCTATTAACTATAGTGCAAAAGAACGATTTTGCTGAAGTATCTAAAAATTTAGCTCTAGATACAAATTTGAAAATAATTTTGATAGTCCTACAAAATTATTTGCATATCTGCATCTAACTAAATTTTTAGATATTTTATTAAAATTTTCATTTGTGTGCTCATTCACATTTTTTCGAAACATAAAAAGAAACAACTGTAGGTATGTAATTGGGACTTGAGTAAGAAAAAAAATTATAGCTGATATTTATATTTAAATCCATTTCTTATTAAGTACATTCTTAAAATGTTATAAACTAATCACAGAACTGCACTAGTATCTTAAGACAGTCTTGTATAGATATATAAGATATTTTGAAATAAAAACTGATGAATGCCGACTTGATAAAAAAAAAAGGAAGAAAGAGAACTAAATGCAAACTAGTACAGGGAGTGAAGTGAAAAAAACTAGTCCATATAATATATTCTTACACAGTTATTTAAAAAAAACTGGTTAAGAAATTTATACTACCTAGCTATTAAATATAAACTCTGCGTTATATTTGGTGTGAGAGAAATGCAGTTATAAAGAAACGTTCGTAGTTCTAGGTCAATTTCCGCTACGCTTTTTTTGAATTCATCATAATCAGTATCAAAATACGGTTTTCTGTGATCTAAAGGATCATATATCTGCGAAGAAATCTTCTTAAAATGATCCGTATACTTTTGTGCGTACATATTAATTCCTTCTATAGTTGAACTATGCAGAATAGAATACATCCGTGCTGCTTCAAGGATATCCATGATCTATATTATATATAATATATATTGCGAATAAAATAATAATATAATTCTTAAGATGTTGTGACTTATTTTTGCATTAATTATTACTTACTTTTATTATTCTAGTCTTAAAAGTGGCAAATTTTCCAAAAACATACATTTCAGATACCTCGAAGGGCTTCTCATCTGGAGATTCTTCGACTTTCTTACACATATCATCGTAACAGTTATGATATGTCTCACAGAGCTTAATACAATCCTGTGAAATAATCGCTGATGCTAAGGTTTAATTTGTAAAAGGCAATAATAGTATGTGATAAGAGAAAACATCTCTCTTATTTGTCTTTGTCTTATCTTTACCTTTATTTTGGATATCATAGTACATTTTGATTCATTCCAAATGCTTAATTTTCCATTCTCCGTTAAGTATGCTTTACATGCTAGTATCATTTGATTTGTTATCTAAATAAAAATTAGGGAAAGTGATGTCAAAACTAAATAACTCATACAAGAACATAATAATTATTAAGGTTGGTGATTTGCTTCAAAAATTCCAATATTCGAACTTTAAAACTTCAAAGATTAGTAGCTTTGGTATTAAAATCTTCGAAGATCAGAGATTCAAAACATCGAAACTTTAATATTTTAATCTTCAAACTTCGAAGAATCAAAATTATATAGTATTAATTTACTAATAATACTAATAGTAATAAATACATTTTCTTAAAAAGATATGCAAATATATCTATGAATATATATTATAAATATATATTTCATTTTTTTTATTCATAAATATATGAAGCTTTTTCGAAGCTTCGAAGGAACTTTAAACTTTATAAAAGTTCTTTAACATCGAAGATTAAAATTCTTTTAAAATTCCGAATTTTTTAAGTTGTCAAAAGTAACAGTCCTGATAATTCTATATTTTAATAAATATAACAATTTTTTAAACTAGTTTTTTATATTATTAATATTTATATTTTTATTTTTACATTAAAACGTACCTTTACATATACAGCGGTTACCATCCTCCTAGTATTGAAAAATCGCGATGTAGCGTAAATCATCCTTATAGCATACATAAGCGCGGGTAAATAATCTCCTATTTTTGTTGGATCTAATCTGTACAACGGTTGTGTAAATTTTTCTAAGCCGTACAGATACTTTACGTTATCTTGAGATAAAATATGCACCATTGTGACATGATCCTCTAATTCTTTCCATTTCTATATATATATATATATACAAAATACATCAATATTCAATTCAATGCATATTATAAATAATAATTTGATATAAATTATACCTTTATAAGTTTTGATTTTGCTTCCATCAGCAATTGTATAAATACTTGTGTATAATTAGACTTTATGTGATTCATTATCGAATAAAACTGATTAAACAGTCGCCGCCAATACGCAAGTTCTGCATTTGGTCCTACAGTTTCGGTTTCTCTGCGCAATTGTTGACTTTCAACAATAGCCTAGAAAATCGCTTTGTAAAATCGTGAAATTTTATTAAGGGATATGTAATTGATAAAAGTTGTACCCGTTCCATCAACTTCATCCATATTCGGACATCAGCTTCCACTGCTACAATAACGTCCGGTTTACGAATGCTCTCCCTAAAATTTTCCGGTAGCGCCAAACATTTCTGGTACAAATCCCAATTAATTTGAAAGGATATAACATTTTTTAAATCTATCTTTGTCACTATGAGAAAAAAATAAAATATTTTTTATCAGAGAAGGATTTATATGATAATTAGTATAAATTAGGGAGGCTATTACTTTTGATAATTTTGAAGATTTGGAGCTTTAAAAAAATTCAAATTTTTCGAATCTTCTAAGTTTAAGATGCTTCAAAGCACTTCATACTTCGAAAGCTCGGTTAACTTCGAAGATACGAATTTTTTCGAAGTTTCGAATCTTCGAAATTGTCATAAGTAATAGTCCTAGAATAATACAGGTCATAAAGTTATTTACTACTAAGAAATTCGCAGAAATCTTTAAAATCGCCTATAAAATCATCCTTTATCTTTTCTCCAGCTTCGCTCTTCGACAATTCTCCCCATTGCGTATTAACAGTTAACGTTCGTGCATGCAAACGTGAAATTAAATCAGATATTCCTGCCAGCGCACTTTGCGATGTAGGATCCACCTCTGCATATGCATAATATGTTTCCTACGTGAAACATAAAGCCAAAAGCAATAGAAAAAGTTTGGAAAAAAAAGAACAAAGAAAATATATATAAACTTTTTATAAACTTTAAAACTAAATATATTTTATAATATTGCAAAAATAAATTAAAATTTTTGTAATGTTCTGAGTATGTATTCCAGAAAGTATGATATAAACTCAAAATGATTTACAGTAAATCACAATAAAAAGTCATAATGCAAATGTTTGTTTCATCACATTTGTGATAATGCTATGATATATCATTATATAATTGTGATAAAAAGCTTCATTGTTACACTATTATGAAAAATACAGATCAAGATAATAATGTAACATCGTTGTTAATTTTTTATAACTGGTAGTGACATCAGAATTTATGATTTGACAATTGCGAGTCTATTATGATGCAAATGTGTTATTCTTTTGCTATGAGGAAATGCTTTGTATTAATTTTTACTTACATCGAATAACTGTTTGATTCCAAATTCCATATTTGACTTTAATCGATAAACTATAACGCATTTGCCTGAGAATTCTTCAGTAGTACCATCTGTTATGCAACAGCGTATAACTTGCTGTTCTTTACTAAGTTGCGGCGTCCATCGCCCAGATTCTGAGATTATGTAAATTCTACGTATAGTATTACGATGTAGTATGAAAATGTATTGTTGACGTAATCGCCATCGTTAAGATTATATTAAAATTGCGCGTAGCAAAAAAAAGAGCAGGAAAATATCCATAGTTATACCAAATGTCGGAGGACTCATAGGTTGAAGATATATAACAATAGCTTGTTTTCCACCTTCTGCGAAGAAATTGCTAAATACATTCACATATTCGTCTTTGTCGAGAATTCCTTCTTCCAAAACCTCGGGATCTGTGTTCAAAATGTATGCTACAGTCTCCAAAATATGTCGATGAGTAATTTTTAGTAATCCTTGCCTGGCATTGCGAATTTCCTTGAATTTTATCTAAAAAGAAATTTGAAAAACACAAAGACCCACTTGAACAAATTATTTTTAATTATATAACATTATCACAAAAAGTACAGATTATTTTTATTTAAATATTATAATTATGTAAATATTATATTTATGTAAATATCTTCTATTCTCTTAATTTTTTTATTTTTTAAATAAGTTAATGCTTTTTTGTAAATTCTGAAGTAAACTCTTGAAGTAGCAAAAATAATTTTGAGATGTTTCTAATTATTTCTTTTTATTCGATTACATTAAAATTCTCTTGTGAAAAGTAATAATGTTCCAAATGAGATATATTATATATCAGAATTGTCTGCAAAAGTATTATAGATTCGCAAAGGTATTTACAAGTCGCTCTTTTGTACTCTCCGTGGGTAAATCTTCCCGTGTACCAATCCTCCTCTTCACTAATTCAGCGATTCGTTGGTCAATAGCCGGTTTGGTGTAATCTCGCGATGTGGGATACGCGTTTGCCATTATTGCAAAAAGAAGTCGTGAATGTCAACGTATTAATAAAAGATCTTAATAATATATATGTATAATTACACAACTATACGGATATGATTTGCTTAATTCTGACAATCATCTTGCTTAATTCCTCTTCAATCGGAAATTATGCGTACAAAGCGAGACGAACATAAATAAACGAATATCGTAGAGTATTTTTTCAGACAAAATTATTAAAATAGTAAACATATTTTATCCATAGACATAGAATAGAATAGAGCATTTCACGTTATGACGTCATACGGCAAGATGGCCGAATACTGGAGGACAAGCATATATAAGTAATCTTATGGGACGGTAGCTTATTTTCAAAATAAATTTGTAAGGAAGGGGTTTTTCGAAAAATTGCCAAGTTATAAAATAGTTTTATTTTTTTGAAAGCTATTTAATGAACATTTAAGACATAAAAATTTTCAATCATTTTTTTTATGTCGAAATTATTATTTTATTTAACAGCTTTCAAAAAAATAAAACTATTTTATAACTTGGCACTTTTTCGAAAAACCCTTCCTTACGGAGTTATTTTAAAAATAAGCTATCTTCCCATAAGGTTTCTGTATACACTTGGGCTGCGTTCCGTTTCACGCATATGCGCGCATTCCCCTATAGTATACGTGACGCTCACTATCTAAAATGCGCGCATATGCCTGAAACGGAACGCAACCTTGTCCTCTAGTATTCGGCCATCTTGCTGCATGACGTCATAACGTGAAATGCTCTATAGATTGATTTGCCAACTTCTTGTTGTTGCTAGCAAATAGCAAATGGTGGAACTGCGATCGAAAAAAAAAACGTACTGACATGCTTTATATAAATATTTTTATGACAATTTACATTTATGTTTTGGTAATAATTTTATCAAAATAAAATTATTTAAAAAATTATACCTCGATTTTTTAGAATTTAAATTATTTTTTATAAAATATACAATGTCGGTAAAGTAGCTGATTATCTTATCTGTAATTATCAATATCGTTTAATTACCAACATTACCGTCATTACCGACGTTAAACATTTTTCAATTGTCGATTGTATGGTATAATCAAGTAACAATATGAAGGAGAAAATAATAGTCAGATCAACAACAAATCTGGTGTAAAACAGGAATTCCAAGCGTTTCAATTTTGAAAACTATAAGTACTTATTGCGTGCCTTCTAACAAGCGACACAGATAACGGTATGACACAGGTATCAGTACATCTTTGTTATTCGCCAATGTGCCAGTACTGAAAATCTATAGCGCACGTAACGTATACTGTATAGTTTCAGTACTGGTAGTGAATATCGGAACGTATCCGGAGCGTGCAGTCATAATAGATAAATATTTACATATAACGCGCGCACACTCCGTATGTAACTTCACATCAATGCTGAGGCGGTTTGTGTCTGGGACACTTGCCTTGGACACAAATGGTATATTGAGGTTAGCGGAAGTCGTATGCGTGACCGGATCGCAAGATAGCTCTACGACTGAGGCTAAATAATTTCAAATTTCGAGAGTTTTGCGTCCGGCGGACAGAATCGATGCTGTCACAGCGCCCGTTGCGTTCGTGGCGCGAAACGGGCTCGTGTAATAGCACAGTAGTAATAGTTTCGTGACGTGTCTTTGCTGGAGTCGCTCGCTGTTTGGCAGGTACGAATCAGCTGTGAGATTCTCCGTATATATCACGCTTTGATATTTTGTAACCGCGTCCTGAACTGCATTGTAAACGAGACGTCTCCATCCGCTTCATCCGTTGAGAGTGTCTCGATTGCGAATAAATTTGTTTTCTTCGAAGCTTCACACGATGATTCCATTTAACCCAATATTCCTTCACGTGTGATTACCGTATGAGTAAACGATAACATTGATAATAAAATATATTTCCTATCAATTTTACGCCGGTAAAATTTTTCTACAAATTCAGTCATGTCTCTCGTATGACTGACATTTCTATAAATTGTTTCTCGTTGATATATTACACTAAAAATAATGCAGTTGTTACTCAATTTTTTTTTTATATCTTTATCTTTTTTGTTAGACATAATTTTTTTAAATATACAAAATTCTTTTTAAGTTTTCTTTATGTTAGACGTTATATAATAATATGAACAATATCATTAGTTTTTATCTATAATCTAATATTACACAATGATCTATATGTAACTTAAACAGAATTTATTTTACAATTTTCAGACAAATCTACATGTCTATATCAAAATATATAATATTTATTTTAAATTGTTACCTGATACTTGATTGAACAGAAAGAAATGATATAAATCAGATAATATGTCATTATTATGAAAAAGCAAAGAAGGAGTTCTTGATAAGATAATTGATGGTATTTTTAATTAAAGGAATTATAAAAATATGCTACATATTCTCTACCAAGCACGATGTTTAAATTGGAATCCTACATAACACCAGTAATTCTCAGCTATGTAGAAAAATATGTAAAAAATTTTAAGCCAGAACAATCACAGGTAAAATAGATATACATACATAGAAAATTATTGCTAGATTTATAATTAATTTTATTGGAAATTATATTTTTTAAATTTACTTTCACATTTTCTTTTATTCATGAGCAATAATTTGAAATAAAAGAAGGGAATGTATGGTTAAATAAATGTGAATAAAATAATTGTGTTGTCTCCAAACACAAAGTTTTGATAGCTTGTTTCAAAATATCGAATTAATAATATATTAAGCAAACATACTTAATGATATTATTGTTAAAGAAAATAATTCTTCAAGATATTTTAGACAAAGAAACGTTTCTTTCAGGTATCTTTGTGGGGTGGAGATGCGTCCTTTCAAAATCTGGATCTACGATTAGAGGTATTGGAGGAACAACTGAATCTTCCATTCGTTTTTGTTAGTGGCCATATACACGAATTGTTGATACATGTTCCTTGGGTAAAAATTACGTCTGAACCAATAGTTGTTACCATTAATACTATAGGTAGATAGTAATAATATCATTTAATAAATTAGAAATATTTTTTAGAGATATATTGATATACTACCCATATCTCTTTTATAGAATGCATTTTAAAATTAAAAGATGAAAATATCACAGAAACCAATACAACAACGTTACAAAAGAAGAAGGAGATGGTACAGTAAGTATTGTCTTTCACAATTTAAGTTGTATGAAATTTTATTGTATAGTTATTGTTGATAATTATTAGTATTATTTATTAACTATATTTTTATTTATTTGTCTGACAGTTATTAATATTTATTTTAGTATCATAAAACATATATGTACAATGACACTCAATTTTTCATTACAGAGAAGAAGCTCCGCCTGGATATATAAAGAGTATAGTTACAAAAGTTATTAATAATATCACCATTCATTGCAACAATCTCATCTTAAAATATGTGGAAGAAGATATTGTTCTTAGCATAAATGTCAGATTTTTAAGTATGCAAACTGTCGACAATAAATGGGAACCAGCGTTTACCGGTATATATTTTTTATACATAATTACAAAGCCAAAATTATCTTACAATTACGCTTATAATTAAAGTATTTTAATAAATTTAATTAATGTTTAGAGGTCAACACTCATGAAGTGATGCTTAGGAAAATTATTACAATACAAGACTTGACATTGTGCTTAGATAAAATGGATGCATCAGGAAAGATAGAGATATATCAGGTATTTCTGAAATGTATTTTTACATTTATCTTGAGATATCTTAAAGACATAAGAAAAATATCTTGTATTGAAAAGATATCGCGTATTTTGATATTTTGCATAAATATTAATATTATAGGATCCTGTTTTGTATCGATGTTCAATGACAATCCGAATGATTATAAATTATCATAACAACACTTTAAAGAGAGCATCTATTACGAGACTTGATCTTCATTGTGAGAAAATGGAATTTAGTATAACTGAACAACAAATACCGATGCTCCTAAGATTAATTGCCTTAGTAATGGCGTTACAAACAAAGCAATTTCCACCAATAAAGGAAAAATCCTCCATTACAGTGGATGAGAGAGAGGATGTTGCACAAGGTTTAATATTATTTAAATACTGCCTGAAATATTTATTTTGGAAATATATAATATTAACATTTCAGATGATACAAATCAGGTAGCAGGAACTTCCACAGATGTAGTTGGATGGGGTGGTTGGGCTTGGGATATAGTGTCATCTGTTCTACCTGTTGACTGGGACAATAATTGGTCTGCTGAGCAACAAATGGCATATTCTGGTCATACTGTACATTTAGGTGTTTATATAGATGATGCTACTTTAACATTTAAGGTAACATTAAATGTAATATACTTTAATAAAAACCGTTCCTGTTCTAATGGAAATAAAAGACTTAATGTTATGCATTTTTACAGACTGTTGAAAGTGTCAAAGAGCAATTATTTTATAAATCTCGAAAACTTAGGTACAAATCTTTTTTATCGCTTCGGTTAGACGGAGTTGTGATAGATACTTTAATTCAAGGAATTGCAATGACAACTTTCCAAGTTGGAGTGGCGTGCGTACAACTTTATCCACGAGGAACGTGCAGCTGTGGACATGTAGAAGTTGCTGATGGTGTACAGGTAATGTAATTAATTATTATTGTCAGAAAAGTATACAATTAGATGGAATATCTGAGAAATAAATTATTATTATAGCCACCTCTTTACGTAACAGCTGGGAACTTGAATACTGATCACTTGAAAGATTCATTATTCGACAAAGAAGCTGCGGAAAATAAAGGGAAAAAAAGAGATTATAAGCAAGGAATAGATCATCACTTGACGACAATTTCGGGTATAATATAATTTGTTTGAAACATGTATACATGCCTTATACATAGGAAATAATAAAACTTATATTCTTTTTAGTTGACAAATTATTAGAAAGATGTCCAGCGTTTGTGATGGATTATGTTTATTATGTAGAATTACCTGATGACATAACGCCTGAAAAATTACTCGAATTTGGTTCAAATTTTGAATACAGGTGTTTGAAAAATCTTAAAATAATTAGACATAAAAAAATAAAAGAATTCCTATAAACAACTTACCTTTTGTAGCAATTTTCAGGAACGCAGAGTAATAAGATATGTAACTGGAGATTTGACAATCAGATTATGTTCCGGTATTTTTCATCGTATTGATACCATCAAACAAGCTGCCGCAAAATACGATTATAATCCTTATCTTGTAATGAAATCAGGTAAATACAGTAACGTGTGTCTAGTCCAAATGCATTTTGGTTTAACTACTAATCTTATATTAAATAAAAATTGTAAGTAGATGCGCTATATCTAAATTTGAATTTTAGATCCTCTTATCGATGAATTGCCTCCTGTTACGCTGGAAGAATATGAAGCACTTAGGGAAAACGTATCAATGATAGAAACAAAATTTATATTAAAAAGAGCGTCACTACAGCTACAATTAGCAGACCATTGTGTCATTGGAGTGCCACGACAA
This sequence comes from Cyphomyrmex costatus, assembly GCF_001594065.2. Lineage (NCBI taxonomy): Eukaryota > Metazoa > Arthropoda > Insecta > Hymenoptera > Formicidae > Cyphomyrmex > Cyphomyrmex costatus. Next base: position 124,926 of record NW_017278737.1, on the reverse strand, counting down.
CGTAAAATTATCGAAACTCGAGTAAGATATCTCTTATACCCTTTTTTTTGTTAATTATTTTAGAGATTTATAAATAATGTCTCTTTCTAGATTACACCATTACCTCCAGCTTTAACAGACGATCTTTTTGTAAGCATTGAATGTGATGAAGCAATTGCCACTATAGTACAGCCTATGTATCCCTTTAGACTCGTATCTTGTGCATCAAAATTAACAGAACTGTCACCAGAAATGTTTATTCAGTGCCATGCGGTTACCGATGTACAAGTGAGCAAAGTTTTATGCACAATATTTATCACATACACGACCATGATTGATATTGCAATACTTATAGGTGATTGGAGTGAAAAGTCAACTTCACTTAACGAAAAGTTGCGACACTTCTATAGTAATGCCTTATTCGGTGGAAGCTTCTTCAAAAATATTATTGTATCCTCAATATTGGCGAGATATAGATATGATTAAAAAATCATATTTTTTTCAATCAGATAGTGTTACTATCACGGGAACTAAAGCAAAATTAATGGCTGCTGCGGCTATAATGACTTCCGTTTTTAATCCTGCAGATACAACGAATCCACTTATTTGTTCTACTCTTTTTAATGATGCGTGTCAAGAGAAATGTATGCGAGTATTAAATACTATATTTTATCATTTTATAAAAATTTTAAGTTTTTATTTCATAAAAAATATATATATATGCTATAAAAAATTTCTTCATACACATTACAGGTCCAGTGTACTTAGAATTATGCTTAGAAAATATAAATTGCAAGAATGTATCGTCTTCAGTTACAATATCGAACGAAGTCAATATAAGTTCTATAAAAATATTTGCATTCAATGATTCTCAACAAGCTTTTATTCTTTCGGGTCCAGAAAATCGTGATAACAGGTTTGCATATATGTATATTAATAATGTATAGTTTAGATAATGTATTCGGAAAATTTTGACTAATTGGATATTTATATTTTTAGCGATGGAAATGTACCGTTGATGTCTATTGTAGTACAATTTCCTAAAAGTATCGAAACACAAACACACCCATCTCTTGTTTCGTTTAAAATTTCTGAAATTAGAGCTTCCCTAGACCCACTTTTTTTTGAATGGCTGGAGTATCGTGCTACTTACCACAAATCGGGAAATGTATATGTATTGCGTTCAGATAGCCAACAATTGATTACTGAAGGTACATCATCTGATACAGGCACGCGAAAAAAGACATTTCCGAGTCTACATGAAAGCGTGCATAGTTCATCGGATAAAGAAAAAAAAAGATCAGCTGTGACAGAAAAATCGAAAACACTACGAAATGATGAAATACAAAAGAAAAGTGAATTTAAAACGGAAGGAGAACAACAGGTATTACGATTATTTACAATTATTATTTATCACATCACGATTGTATTTATATAGTTTGATTACTGTTTAAATTGATAAGAAAAAACTCTTTACAAAACAAACATATTATATGCATTAAAGATAGAAATAAGTAGCGTAGAACTTACAGAAATCGGAAATACTGGTCAGATTAGCAGAATTGTATTCGTGGTGGTGTAGTCTTGTGCTGAATGGTTATATAGGACATATTATAATATATATTCCGTCTAACACAATGAGTGGTATCGGATCTGATGGTAAATATTCTAATTATATGCCAGATAATGTAGAAAATAAATTATTTTTAATTTGTTCATAATCTCATTATTGCTTTTTGATAACTATCAAAACAATTTATAATAATAATTAATAAAATTTATTACAAGGCATAGAACAAGCTAAAGATAGAGCTTTCACAGAAAATCAAAATCTACAAATAATGATAATAAAACTACCGAGTCTTTTCATTCACTCATCTAATCTGAATGCTGAGATATTGAGTCCATATCTACAAAATCTCCCTGCTAAATTACCAGAATCTATATGGACATATCGTAAGTTTATTTTATAATTTGCAAAAAAAAATTATTGTTTTACAATAAAAACTATTTCAATTTATTATTATTTCAGAAATGCAAAGTTTTCCATGGACATTGAGTCTTATCGATTTTCATTGTTACACATTGCAACAGCAGATACAAAAGAATTTTATAAGGAAAGTTACGTTAAATGCTACAGTAGCTCTTACAACTAAGACAGCTGCGACTGAATTAAATACACTTACTGCTCTGAGTGTTTGTGTACATATTGATAATTCGCCTATCATTATTTCATTTTCGGAGGATCAGGTATTTATTTTTGTTTATTCTCGCTTTATATATATCTAATGCAACAAAATTTGTATTAAAACGAATATAAATTTCACATCTATGTATCTCAGGTTATTTTTATGAGCAATATAGTTTTAAATATCATAAAAATATTACAAACTTTATACGGTTCTCGGAAAGACAACGTAATCGTACCACAGAGCAACGAAATGCAAATTGTTCTTCCTGCTATACCTCAAACTCCGTCCACTCCAACTCAAATAATGTATCAAGAAGATACTACCAATTCTACTATGTCTACATCGAAAGATGATCTAGGACATGGTAAGCGGAATGTATTTATTTGTTGTATTTATGTGTTTGTTATTAATATCCAAGTTTTACAGAAAAAGATGGTTTAGTTGTTACGGCTTGGATTCAGTGGACTATAACAAAGGTAGCAGTTAAATTATACATTATGGGACGAGAAGACACGTCTTCTTTAAAATTAATGTTAGAACTGGAAGATATTATAACATCATTAGATTTGCAATCGGTTTATATGCAATTAAAAAATAAAATTACAACAGCCACGATATTTCACTACGTTAGGTAAATTCATTTCTATAAATGTTTATATATATATATATGCTATATAAACTCTTAATAAGAAATATTTTGAAAAACATTCCTATTATGTGCAATGATTGTTTAATTGTTACATTTATATTGTGATTTAATAGAGGTCCACATGCATTAAACTGGGATGTTGGTGAATATGCTGGGCTGGTACTCTGCGGAAGGGAAGATAATTTGGAGAAAGGTGAAGATTCTGGTTTTGTAAGTTTTACACTTACTCGTGCGAAATCTGGAAATGTATACACACGTTGGGGTACTCATAAACGTTACAAGCCTCAAAAGGTAAAATAAATATTTAATTATTATACTTAATTACTTATAATTATTCATATTCTTACTTAAATTATAATGTAGAATATTGATATCATCTATTTACTTTTAAAATTGATAAAAATTCTGATATTCAAATATCTAGAAAGAATTGCTGCTTGATTCTACGTTATCTACGAATGGCTACATTTCTGAAATATTTATTAAAATGCAAATGGTCGATATAATCTTACCAATAAGTGTAATTAGCAAATATGTTCAATTGGTGAAACCTTTTACGTGCCTTGGTTTATCTATTGAGAAAAGTGCAGAATCTATCCCTAAGAAAAACATGGCACCATTAGTTGGTATAACCAACTTAAATAATGAATTATTGCCATTGATACATTTGGAATTTAAAGGTTTTCGTCTTATGATGCCAGCTTTCACTGATATGAATAAATTGCAACATGATTTATTGATGCTTCAGGTAAAACTATTTTACTTTTTATATAATTTTGTTAGCAATATAATATTTACGTGGATATTATATATTATATAGTTGGACGGGATTCGCATTACGCCGGATGCAGAAAATCCAATTTGTAGAATTCCATTGCGAACTGATATATATCAATTGGCTGCTCGAGCAAATATATTAAACGTACCAGGTTCGGCTGTAGAAGATCGTCAGTATCAAATTAGTGTTAAAGGAGTGTGTGCATATACTACCACATGGAAGAATTATCAGCTAAGCATTAATAAGGTTTACTATAAAATCATTTTCTTTTTAAAAAATTCTTAATAAAATATTGTAGACATTACCTAAAAAATAAAATTTTTTTTAAAACATTAATATTGTGTAAATTGATTAGATTAATTAAAGTGATGCATTATTGTTTTCAGAGAATGTCTCAATCGTACTTGTATACAATGAACGAAAATCCAGCATTGGAGTGGAATAAGCTCGGAAATGGTAGTAGCCTAGATCCATACTTTTCAACATCTCCAGTATTAACAAAGTAATGCAATTGATACAATGAATGTGTACAAATTAATTTGATAATTAATTGTATTTTAATTTTAATATTTAATCCTAGATTTGATCTTTGCTTAATTATTGCCCCAGCTGTCACATTTAAAGGAGACACAATAGTATGCGGGAGTGCTGTTGAAGTAAATTGTATTACAGACATAGAATTGACAATAAATTTAGATCAAATTAAGTTAATATCGGCGCTCAACAATGAATTTATAACATTACTATCTGGAAGTTTCGAAAGGATAGATGATAAAAATAGTTCTAATAATATAACTCAAAGACTTCCTTCAGGATCTCAAAGCATTAAGCCTACTAGCTGGTTAAAACAAACATCAGATGATTCAGATATTGATTTTACAAAAGACAGTGGTGTCGATTTTGAAATGTCCAGCATACATTCAACAATAATTGTAAGTTTTTGATGCATGTAAATAGCGGTTTATGATTTTGAGTTCAGAAGAGTTATATTAAAAATAATGATTTTGTTATGTTAGGGAAGACCTACAGCTGAAACTATGATACTTCCACCGTTTGAATTTTTAGTAAATTGTGGAAAAATAACATTTATCCTGTATGAAGTCCAGAGTACGTTTGTTGATTTAGAGGATAATGTAGTGAGTAATAATTAATTTCAAATAAAATAATTAATCCAATTATTTAATTAGAATTAATATATTTAATTATAATTTTAACATTATCTAATTTTTTTGTAATATAAATATAATAATTGTTTTCACAGGATATACATAAAACTGACGGTGAAGACGATAATAATAATGTAAAACAGCCCTTACTTTATTTAATGATCAATCAGCCAAATATTTATTTTTCTCAGCAACATTTATCTAAAAAAATACAAGTATGCATTGTTATTATTTATTCATAAAAAATTAATATGTTATTTAATATTAATGTGATTTATTACTAGTTTTTATATATTTTATTTCAATTGTACAATTTGTAGATATCTTGTTTCGATATAACAACAGCGCTTGGTAATGCACAAAATCTAAACGCAATACCGACTGAAAAAGATTTCAAAATTTATGTGATAGAAACAAAGCATGGTGATCCACATCCAGATACGGGTATCCCGCCTTCTTTTGTGACAGTAAAATCTGAAATGATTTTAGGCAAAAACCGTCAGTTTTTTATTGAAATGGGACGACCGACAAAAGTACATCTTTCTTTATCTCGGCTCAATCAACTCTATAATATACGAAATAAGGTAACTTAACGAAGAATGTATAACATATTTATGTGTTCAATAGTTCTACATTGTACCTATATTTTAGCTATTATCGTGTTTTATTGATAACAATATTACGGAAGTATCTACAGACGAACAGGAGATGACACATATGGATTCTCAAAATTTAGCATCGTTGACAAAATCGAAGAAATTTAGTGTACCTGATCTACATTTAAATACCAGACAAATTGTATTATCTTTAAAGACTGACGCTGGAGCAGAAATTATTATCAGTTTAGCATCGTTAAATGGAAACTTGTTGACACTTCTCAGACCAGACAGGATATATTCAAATCTGTCCATAGATTCTTTTATTGTATCTGCTATCTTAAACGGGAATATCAAAGTGTTATTAAATCCATGGTGTTGCAATGTAACAACTTGTTTACTTTGGGAGTCTTCATACAATAGCGAAATCATTCCACAAATACAAATACAAGCAGATAGTGAGAGTCTGTATCTCGATTTCGGACCGGATCAAATAAAAATTATGAAAATGGTTATGCAAGACTGCCAGTTACTCTTAAGCGAGCTCGCTTTGGTATCTACGAGTGAAAATAAAAACGAAAAGCAAATTGTGCTATTGACTGAACAACACTACAAAGATGACCTAAAGGCGGGTGCATTCCAATTCGTTGATGGCACCGCAGATGAGTTACCTTTTCCGTATCAAGTTAGTTAGATTACATAAAAGTCATAAATAAAATGCGTGGAAATCAAAGTCTTAATCCTTTTTCTTTTTTACAGGTGGTATTTTTTGTTTATCCTCAGCAAGCTATGGCTTGGAGATATCCGCAATCGCGTATGTTAACAAGAATACATATATCTCCTGTTCCATTTGAAGTAAGTAAGAATGCTCGGTATCAAGCGAATAATATCAGTATTTAGTTTGAATACAAAAAGACAAATGTTTTATGTCTAAAAATATAATTTTTTTATTTTTGTTAAAAAATGTTTAAAGATACAAATTTTTCTTATTTCAAGCCGCGGAACAGCACAATCTTGACCAAAGATATCAAGCATTTAATTTTTTTTTATTGATTTCAAATCTTTTACCTGTATAGTATATCCTATTAATTATCGAAATGATATGCAAGTTTAAAAGATTCTTAAAATAAAGGATAATTCATAACAAATGAATTTTTTAATTAAAATGTTAAAAATAACGGATAATAAATTGCCTAATATTTTTAGTCAAGGTTGTATTTTTATCCTCTTAATTCTTTCTGTTATAGGCAGTGGATGCTGATGATACTTACATTGACAAAATTCCCTGCGTTCTCGAATATTGGAGTGATAGTCACATGTCGTATCAGCGTTACGCCGATTTTTATTTATCGGAAACGGATTCTTATCGATTGGATTTGCCGGAAAAAGCACCGGCACGAGCAGTAGCTTGCGTATGGCGTGTAGTTATTCTGTCAAACGGTAAACGACCGCTCTCAAAAAGCATCGTTTCCGCTCGTGCTCTCGCTGCCTGCTTGCGCATTGACTCTTACTTTAATCCCTTATTAATACCGAATGTTCAGATCGCTTTAAATATCGGCGTTCTTCATGTATCTCTGTACAATCATATCGATACAAGTGTATATAATAATTTGCCGCCACCATTGGACAAGTATACTCTAAATGGAAAAATTCCCGAGATACAATGTTTCATGTCCGTGGAACAGAAAGGAGCTGTTCTAGTGTTTAACAAATGGATGGACGATTCCATATTATTCGACATCGGTGGCAATTTAAGCGTACATGTATTGGATTATAGTCATTTAACTATGCAGGAAGTGCTGGATGCTCTGGAAGGAAGATTTCAGCTATCGTTGTCGGAAAAGATAGACTCGTCATTAACTTGCAACCCGTTTACATTGAAATTGGGACCAGCAATAACTCACACTCTTGCAGTTTCTACTCGTTTGTGGCTAGCATCTTTCGACGAAGAGGAAAAGAGCGTGATTGTCCTAACGCGTTATGTAATAGCCAACGATAGCAATATATCTATACGTTTTGGTCAAAGTGGTACTGGAGATAGCATACTTCTCGAGAGCAGGCAATGTAATTTTTATTCTTGGAGACAGATTGGCAATCAGACGATAAGGATATCGATCGAGGAGAACGCCTGGATATGGAGCCGGCCTTTTCCCGTTAACAAGGATGGAGTCCAAGTGATAGAATTCAATAATTCAATGACTGGTACGGTGATCTTCGTAAACGTTACGTCACTTTCTGCTACACAGAAGCTCGTAACATTCTCGGGGCAACTCGTAATTTCCAATCAACTAATAGATAATTTCGAAATGAGATTAGTAAAATACGAGGAAGAGGTTGGCTCTAAGGTAACAGTCTCTAAGGAAGTATATCCCATATCGGGCAAGAGTTTTCCATCATCTATTATGCTCGAGAATAACAAAAAAATGGCTATGCGACTACGTTTCACCAATTTAACGCATTTATCTTGGACCGGGGACATTCCATTGCAACCGAATATTAAATGGGGTCAACCGTGGCTCGTCAAAGTACCTCTACAAGAACGCGGTCAATTTTTGAGTATTTGGGTACGGATTGTAACGCAGATGATACAAGACAAAATAAAAATCCTTGCAGTACTGAGTCCCCTCTACATGATCAGATCGCATTTACCAGTACCGGCAAGAGTACAGATGGAAACACCGTCTCTGAAGATGTCATCTAGTACAATGGTGAACGGTCGTGGCGAATGTCAACAGCTGTACTGTCCCGGTACATTCGAGCACTTCCACCAACTAACATTTCAATTAGAATCTGGAGTCTCCGCGTCAAATCCTTATGTGCCGCTTTCGTATAGCTCCGTGGATCAACGGAAATTTTTCCGAAGACCCGAGGTCGAAGATATCGATAAAATTCTGCGAGAACTCAAGGATAGAAAAGATCAAGTAAAATGGCCTTTCCAAGGAGATGACACCGAAGAGTGGATATCTGCAGAACAGCCACAGACGCATGTACAAGTGAAATATCAGGATGCAGGATTGGTCTCTAGTACGCTGCTGCTAGAACTACAGCCTTGGTGTTTTGTAATGAATTCGCTAGGCTGTCATATCTCATTGGTATCGGAGGATACAGAGCTCTGTCAGATTCCTCACTACGGCATAGTCACGCCGCCCAAATTGGAGAGCACCTTTCACGTGGGTGTAGGAATCGGTGATACATATTACACATCTCAAACGTTGCAATTGGCGCGACCCGACTGGAGCCAGAGCTTCTACATGCCTCGAATCTGCGGTCTCGTGCCAGTGGAGGGAAACATCAAGACATTCGTGGATTGCGGTATGAGTGTGTCTATCCTAAACATCGGTTCTTCGATGCACGAGGATATGCGTCTGGTGCGAATCACAAGCAGCCATGTGATCGCGAATCTGACACCTCAAGAATTGTGCGTGGCCACGCTCGCAGTGCACGAGGAAGCACGGAATCTCCAGTTGCCCCATGACCTTACTCCCTATAGTCTAAATATCTCACCATCTGAGGATCAGAGACAAGGTACACCGATCGTGCAATGGTATACGTTGTACACAGAGAGTAACGTCGAGCCGCTCGTTTTGTACATATCTCTTAGTCTTGGTCACAAGTGGTCCTGCCCGATCAGAGTGGACCAAACTATGAGCCGTAAATCCGTCGTGATTCCAAATGGTTCCTCCACCATGCCGGTCATCGTGACAACGCAGGAAGACAAAGGCAGCACGTTCGTCGTGATACACAGCGACGATCATCCGCAACTGTTAATCGAGAACGCCTGCGGCTTCAAGATCTTGCTGGGACAGGCCGATGAAAAAGGGAATGAGATATTATCGGATAGTGTTCATTTCGCATGGATATGCGAAGTTGACAGTGGAGCAACGTCCCACTATTCTCTTCCCTGTGTCAGTAACAGACTACCCGACACTGCGGTACCGAGCACGTCGAATGTGTTATTTTCTACCGCGCAAAACGATGAAGCAGTAGGGAAGGCAAATTTAAAGTGGTCGAGAGGCATAAATCTGTCCGCGTTATCATTTACACCAATAGATCAATATCTGCGATTACCTTCGTATGGTGATGTAAAGCTTATAATGCATAATCGCTGCTACACCACTCACATAAGCATCGTGCCTATCTCCCAAATTGAAATATCTGCTCAAGACATTAGGAGCAGATTATTACGAAAAAAAAACACAGCGAAGGATCACGACATCATATACAATAATCCTCCTTTATTGAAAAGATTAGAAGAAGATAAGCTGTTATTGTACGTACAAAGTTCGAGTAGTTCAACGTCGTTAACGAGCTTCTTCTCGGCCCAAGAAGATATTTTGACGACGGAACAAATGCCCTTGAGCAATTCAAAGCAATTAGTTCCGAAGGTGACAGATATCAAAACTTGCACTAATGAAGATCAGTTGAAATCTACTGATGATACTAATTCAACTGATTCGAAGGAAGGCTCTGCAATTGTTTACCTACGTGCTTGCACTATCGTTATTCTTCATGATATCAATGAAAATGCGCAAAGGATCGAAGTCGCCAGCCTATCTATGACAGACTTAGTCATGACTGTAAATTCAAAAGCCCGATTTATTAATCTCAATTGTTACATAGGCGACTTGCAGTTAGATAATCAATTATTCGATCAGGGAGGTTTCGATTTTCCCGTAGTATTAATAAATCAAAATCCATTACCAAACAGAGAGATGGCATTTTATAGCAATAATTGTTTAATGACGAATATGGAGAAGATCAAACAAGATTCTTTAATAGTCATCGAATATGTTTGGGAAATAAACGAAAATATGATAGGTATATATTTTATATTTACACAAAATTACATTATTTAATAAAAAAGAAATATTTGGATAACAAAAATGTTTTTAAGCAGATAAATGTTATTTAAATTTAAATAATAAAGTCAAAGGACTGTAAACTGAGCTGAATTTTAATGCTAGTTATGTAATAACGCTTAATTCTATAAAGAAGTCATATCAATGATAGAAATATATATATGTTATTTATTTCATTATTAATAGTAGATATATTTTTTCTGTTGCAGCATCAAAGGAATATCGCATGAAGATTGCACCTATTAGTGCATACATTGAAGACACGTACATAACGCAATTATTAGATTACACGACTTCGATGATACCACCGCGATTGGTTCTGGGTGACAATCTTAAAAAGATGCAAACAATAGCTGCATTGAACGCAATGTACATACCAGAGTATATCATGATTGATTCAAAAATCTTAAGCAAGCCACTAAGATTGCAAAACTTTGTAATAGAACCGCTATCAATTTTGTTGAGCGTTCACACTTCTATGCGACTCTACGTTGCTTTAGATCACTCCCCACTGTACTTCGGTACCTTCGAAAGAAAAAATTTACTGACCACTCCTTACAGGCTTGGCAATGCACTTACCATGCATTATTTATCTGGCGCTATATTCGGAGCAGGTTAGTATAATATTATTTATACATTATTAATTTGATATAATAACAAACTAAGTAACGATCATTATTCATTTATCAGGTTGGGTAGTTGGATCATTAGAGATACTTGGATCACCGGGAGGTTTGGCGCAAGCACTTGGATCCGGTCTTAGAGACTTTGTTTCACTACCATTCCAAGGACTATTACAAGGTCCATGGGGTTTTATCGTTGGAATTACACACGGATCAGCCAGTCTAATGAAACACGTTACAGCAGGTATGCAAACTATTAATATTTATTTCTTATTTATATTTATTATTTGTTCCTTAATAAACAATTTATATTTCGCTTTGTGTATACAGGTACAGTAAATTCCGTGACGAAATTGGCGTCTAGTGTCGCACGAAACTTGGATCGACTAACATTAGACGAAGAACACCTTCAGCGACAAGAAGAGTCACGCAGAATGCGTCCACAAGGCATGGCACAAGGACTTTATCAAGGCTTAACTGGTCTTGGAATGAGTCTGCTTGGTTAGTAATTGCTTAAAAAATGTTTTTCAGAGAATGCAGTAACTAAATGTTAATTGTTAATCAGCGGCTGTGGCGGGTTTGGCACATCATCCTTTGCAGCAAGTATGGTCAGGCGAAGCGACGACTAAAAGTTTGGTTACCGGAGTCGGACTCGGCTTAGTTGGCGTCGTTACTAAACCATTGAGTGGTGCCGCGGAGTTAGTTGCTCTTACAGGTCAAGGATTACTGCAGGGAGCTGGATGGAATTCATTACCCACGGTAATAGATATATAAAATGTGATGAGTAAAATGTGAAACTATATTTCTATAGTTTTACATTTTACTCTTTCATAATAATTTTCCTGTTTTTGCAGCCACGTCAGAGACCAATTGTGCAGTACACTACTGGCAATAATAGCACATCTGTACGGTATACCTGGCGCTTATCACCTTTACTCGATCATAGTCACGACAGTATCCTTCACGTAACCAGCGCAGACTATGTGATTCATCAGGGCAGTAATCGCGCAGTGACGCTCGTCCTCACACGACAAGCTTTATTACTCGTTAATATGGCGGAGGACAGTGTAGAACGGATATTTTCGCTGAAAGAACTGACAAGCGTCGATCATATTTCGGAATCGACGATGTTATGCTTATATTGTCCACCAACAGCAATACAATTGAGCAGACCATTATCACCAGCTGAACATGAGGTAAAATACTGAATCCACGAACAAATCAAAATAAATATAATAGGTTTTATAATGTTTTTCTTTTTTTCTTTTTTTAAGATGAATCAAGAAATGAGAGCACGAGTTGAGGAATATGTGCGGACAAGCAGCACTGGTTTGGCCAGTGTATCAACTAATAGCGATAAACAGTCTGATACCTTTGAGAGAACATCCCCACACCCAGAACATACACTTACGTTTTACGTTTGCCCAGACACTCGTAATTATTTATTATCGCTATTCAACGTTGCCAAGCGACAAAATCAAGGTTCTGGTTTCACCGTTTTATAATCAAGCGTATCTTCAGACGATTATAATTAAGTACAATGACTGAGAAGATATTCCAAATATTACTGTATGTCAAAACAAATGAATTCAAACTTAATAGTCTTTTGAATATTGATGTGCATCTTACTTTTTAAAATAATGTTCCAAGTTTATGAAGCAGTAATATTATAATACGCGCAAACAGTATTATAATTAAAAAGAAAGTAATTCCCAAAATTCCAACGTAAACATAATTAAGATCTCAAAATGTTTGTATTCAAATGCCCATCTTCACTTTTATTAAAATATATTTGCACGACTGGCATTTTTGTTTTGTATATAAGAAATATACAGAATACTTTATAACATATGGATCACATTCTAGCAATGAACAGGGGACACAAAAACAATGAAAAAGAATATAAATATGTATCTTAATTTGACTTTGTTTTAGAGTTTACTATAGTCATTTTTGTACTCCAGTAATATGCAGCTATTTAAGAGATGTTCGAAATGATTACAGTTCTAACATTGCTATCTGATATTTGCTTTTTAAACAAACTTGTATCTCGTAGGCGTTCATGTAATTTTAGAACTATTTTATCTAGTAAATATCTATTTATAAAATACGATCCGCGTATAAACGTTTTGCTTCGAATGAATTACATTCGGCAAGTCCATATATCAAAAGAATGTTTACTATATTTCTTGAGAAAGATTTGAATTTATTCATAATTACTTTCAAAACTCACATCAATTTAATGAATTATTAAGTGCTCCAGCAAGAGAACAAACTGAATTAAGTACACTCAAAATATATGAAATCAATAAAATTAGGAAATATCTAGCACATATCGCGAGCATTATTTATAAGTATAGATAAATACAGAAGGTAGCCATTATGAACATTTTCTACAAAGACAAACAATTGCACACATTACTGAAATACAAAAATAACTATAACTCTAAAACAAGGTCAAATACATGTTTATATTTTTTTTTTCATTAAAAACTGTTTCATTAAAACCTTCCATCTGCTGCTAAAGTGGGACCCATGTTGTAAAACACTCTGTATGTTACTAATTTATAATATATAAATTTTTTTTTAGCATATGAACTAAACAAAGTATATAAATTATGTAAAATATTTATAATAATGTTACTTATTTAAAAAAAATTCAGGACCATACACACAAATTAAGAAAATTACCTTTATTTCCAACTTATCACATACCATTTGAACGATACAAAAAATTAACTTTACATACATTACTTATACATATAATTGTACATATACACTTATATATATATAATGACAGCATAACTGTACATGAATACAAGTTATGTTGGATGTGCCAAAATATTGCAAACTAATTCTATCGCTCGAAATTGTCATAAATTATGTAATATTGATCTAACGCGATTTAATGTATTATAATAATATATTTTACATACCGTTAACAAAATCTGGCATAAACTAAATACTTAAAAAATTGAGTTACAAACGTGATTGATTTATAAACATTTCCCTCTCTCTCTCTCTCTTTTTCTCTATTCATTTAAAATATTGTCATAAATTCGTTCAATCTCGCATGATTTATATGAAAATCCACAAGATTTACACCGGTTATTTTTAATAGATAATAATATTTGTCTACATACTACATGTTTACATGGAAGTCTATAAAAAATACTGTTAATACAACATTCACATTTATTACATATTTTATGTAATTCTACTTTTTCTGGTGTGGTAAAGCGTTTCATGTTGGATAATTGAGTCTTTAAATTGCTATCTAAGAAATTATCATCAACTAATTCATCATCCTTATGATTTTGAGAATTGTTATGAGTTAATTTGGAGAAAGTTGAAACATTTGTGAGCTGTCTTGGTTTCATTATAGTAATGGCAGGTCGTTTGGGCATAACTGCTATAGGTAATTTATGGTAATATTTTTTCGTAGACTGCGAATTGTTACTTGTTGTCTGCTTGTATGTATTCGATTTAATATCTTCGGCAGTTCTTTTTAAATTTCTATTTAATACACATTTTGGTATTTCAATTATTCTCCTATTTCCTGCTATAGCTGAAGTTGGATCGCGGCCTAAGACTCTTGGCATATTCTTTATTTCGTTCTGATTGCTATTGTCCATTAAAAACTTGTCAATTCTTGACTTAAGTGCAGATGCCATGACTGGTCTACGTTCATCGTTAAATCCCAAGCCTGTGAATGGATCTGATAACGATCTACCCCAAGTTGCTTCATTCTCTTCATGTTTCTCTAATGTGGTTAGATCTATTATTTGTCCACAAGGTAATATAATTGGCTGAGTCATTATTTCCCAAGTGATAGGATCTAGGAAGCTTTCAGGAATATCAATGGTTGTATTATTCTTCAATCTGCATATGTATAAAAAATATTTATATTAATAGTTAATATTATGTAACTTATTATATAATTATATCACTTGCTACAACATAAGTCAAAAAACAAGATTTCCAGAAAATGATATGTTTTAAATTATTAAAATTTTGTGATTTTAACTTTGAAATACAAGTTTGATACAAAAAATGATTGTAAAGGAATAAAAATGTATATTTTAAAAAAATGTTTTTCTTTTTTCCTTTATGTTTCTATTCTTTTTTTAATTACATTATTGCAAATAAGCAATATAATTTCTAATTTATATATATGTACCTATTATCTTTCTCTTTGGTATCTACAGAAACAGTATTCACATATGCTTTTGATGCAGTTACAGGCAATGTTGAGGAAACTCGTTGTTCAGCCCATAAAACATGTACACTTGCTGTAATATCTTTCCCACAACGTGGGGATACTGTTCCCCATACTTGAACTTTTCCCAATGCTGGTACTGAGTTCTCTGTTTTATATATTGTTATACGTAAAACATGAACATACTTAGTTGTTACAGATCCTTTAGAAACTTTAATACAACATCTCAAGAAATTTGGTGGCGTGGGGATCCCTGTAGGGTCAATGTCACTCGAGTAAAACAACAAACCAGCATCATGAGAACTCAGGCATCCATTAGACACACAGGTATATGGAGTGTTATCATCATTGGTATTCTTAAGAGAAAGCTGAAAGCCCGACGACTTTTGTGACCCGACGGATGGCCAAATTAATACATGATTGATACACACGTTGCAAAGAAACGTGATATCTATATGAATGGGTGGCTTGATGCAGGAATATGCCAAATATCCTTTATAGGAACCATTTATCAAATTGGTCACTTCATGCCCATCCGTGCTGATAGCACTACATTTAATTTCTGGACGTAAGCGAGGATCACAAAAATTCAGAAGCATCTTTCGTTTATTTGTAGATCACTGATGATATCTACAATATTATAAAATGCATCCGTTCAATCAATTATCACAAACAAATCACCGACAGCATCATACATACGTTCAAATTTAAATAACATGAATTTTCAATGTAGTAAATACAATCAGATAGATCAGATGTGATGATCAGGTGTATATATATATATATATATATATCTATCTACGAATATCACAACTTTTCTTTATCATTTTTCATTCACATTATGTATTAGTGAGATATTACTACATAGTACTCACGTGTTCTTCTTTGTTATGTTCTATCCATGAAGGAAGATATAAGGAGACTCCACTCAATACTGTGACTCAGTCTCGCCAGTCTACAAAATATGGAACCATTTTAGGTTTCGAGTTCAGTTTCCGATTCTCGACACTCGCAGCGCTCGTGAATTTAGTAGTGTTTGAGTGCGAGTAAGAGAAATGATCATTTCTCATTCGCACTCATTTATGCGCAACACTACTAAATTCACGAGCGCTGCGAGTGTCGAGAATCGGAAACTGAACTCGAAACCTAAAATGAGTCCACTTTGATTTTACAGAGTGGAGTCAGTCTCCTTATATCTTACTTCCTGGCCTGCGTTCGGAAACATCACCCGAGTACCTCTGTGTATCGTCTTATCCTTGTTGTTCACCCATGTTAAACGAGGATAAGACGATACACTGAGGCACTCGGGTGATGTTTCCGAACGCAGCCTGGTTGCAACAAATTTGTGACCTGCAACGTCTACGATACGACCAATGTAGAATGGGCTTAAGAACTGACTATGAATACCGGCCTTAGTGTCTAACTCTCAATATGGCGCCGCTTATTGGACGCGTACGGTGAAAAATTGTTTACGATAGCATACGATAGTACGTTGAAACACGTGCATTATTCTTTCTTTTAATTAAACGTATTACAAAATATGCAGGAAACTGTTAAAATGGAGATCGATTGTAGCGTGGTGAAGAACGAAAACATCGATGTTCCAGAAATTAGTTATGAAGAAAAGCTACGATTTGTGAATGCTATTTCCAAACCCATGGCACCAAAGAAGTTAACCAAAAAGATTTATAAATGTATAAAGAAAGGTGAGTGTTACTTCGATATTATTTAATAATGTCAATATTTTTTACAACAATAACTTCATAATTCATAATATATATACTTTATAGTATACAATAAAATAATTTAAGTAATTTTATTGTACAAAGTATATCTATTAAGATAAATATTTAGACATGAGCAATTATATGTGAACAATTTTTATTTATTTTATATAGCATCCAAACATAAAACTTATTTGCGTAATGGTTTAAAGGACGTACAGAAACATCTTCGTAAAGGTGAAACAGGGTAAGCCTTATTATTTACCCTATTGAATATTGTATGTTGAGATATTACGTAATTTCTTATTTTAGTTTGGTTGTCTTTGCTGGAGATGTACACCCCATAGATATTATGTGCCACTTACCAATTGTATGTGAAGACAAAAACATTCCCTACTGTTTTATTCCATCAAGAATGGATATTGGTACAGCGATGAGTATGAAACGAGGTTGTCTTATGGTACTCATAAAGGAACATCCTGACTATAAGGAACTCTATGATGAAATTAAAGCTACAATGAAAACACTTTCTTCGCCTTTATAGATTTCTAATAAAATAAATATGTTTATAATAAGCATTTATGATATTTTATTATATGCATATGTGTATATATATATATATATATATATATAACAGCTTTAAATTTTAATGTTATTCAAAAACAGTTATACAATATGAGAAAATATTTATAATTGAAATTCTAACTGTCATATTAATGATAATTTTATTTGTGTATAAAGATTGTAAAAAAATAATTCTTAATATTCTATTATTCACAAGATTTTATTATTTAAGATTATAGATTAGTAAAAAATGTTTTTATACATAAATTCCCTATTTTAGATATATATTAATACTTGAGAGTATTTTACTAATGTGGTAAGATAAAATAATTAAGATAATAATTGCGCAGATAATTGAGATTTTAATTTACATTGAATAATTATATCTTTCAAGGCAGTTATTCAAGTTTAATTTGATGTTATAATTCTTCACACAATACGAAGTTTACAAAATATTTTACATATTAAAATATAAATATCTAAAAACATACATTAAAAAAATTTACTTCAAAAAATGTAGATTACTCAGCATCATAATAGTTATGCAAAATAGTTCACATTTTAATGAAAGAACGTAAAATTTTATAGTCATGACATATAATTAAAATTATTTAAAAGTCTATCTGCATGGTAAAGTGATTCTGAATTATAGTTGCAGCATATTGTAAAGAAATCTATTTATTCATGAATGATGCGGAAGGACATCCTGTGCCTCGAATGAGATTATTCGTACAAATAACACAGTCGTATCTGCTAGATATTTATCACGCCAGTACGCAAAAATAGTGCGTGGTATTGTGTATAAATATATGTTACATATCGTGAAAAGACTATTATCACCCCTCAAGGTAGATGAGCGTAGAACGACGATTCGCATTCGCGCGCACAGATTGAATCGAAACGCAGAGAAGTACAGTTCGATCGATTAGGGAAGTGCGAAATTTAATAATCGTGGATTGTCGGCCGATCGTTTTCGAACTACGTTCTTCGCGTCTTCGTCTCGCGTTCTTATATACCTTAAGATATCGCTGAACTAAATTTTCTCTTACAATTACGGGATATAAGTCGTATTTAGTAGCTAATGTTACTTGTCCTCGTTACATCGACAGCTATAAAAACCTGTATTTCTCCTTTGGATTTGCATGGATGTTCTTTCGATCATAGATGCATAGTAGCGTGCGTAATAGCAGAATATTGCAAGTCGTGTGATAATTATAAATATAGAGTGATGGAAAAATTAATTAATATGAAATGTACTAGTTCGGAAGAAGATTTAAAATTGTAATGCAAACACAAATATGTCGTAATATGCGTTTATCTATTTTATATTTCTGGACCACTCAAGCAGCACTTTTATAAAGGATTTCAAGCAAAAAATGAATAAATTTTGATATTCACATTCACGTTTTCCATTTTTTGTTTTTGAAAAGTTATTTCTAATTAAAATAGATTAATTTCTTGGCATTAAGACCTTGTTCACATAGCCCTATTTTATTATTATTAAATTAATTATTTTTATTTTTATTAAATTTATTTGTCCAGACAATTAAATATTTTTCTATTAATTTTTTTCATACTTTGTACTTCATGAGAAGAGAAAGATATAAAAAAAAACTATATAAAAAGAAAACCAAAATTATATGTATACGCAGAGTAAAAGCTATTAGTATGAGAAATAAAGAAAAGAAAGAAAATGTTATATTATTTTTATAGATAGAAAGAATCTGCGCATTCATAATTCTAATCTAGAGCAGTCTCAATATAGCATATAAAATGTTTATTCGTCATGAGATCGAAAAGCCCTGTTTCGCTTTCTCAATTAAATTGGAATGAGTTAAACTCTTTTTCCCAATCATACAAAAACAAAATATCACAGACAAATATATCTTGCTATGTGATTAACAATTATTATGTAGGAACACGCGAGTTTAGAAAAATGAAGCATTTGGTATTTGGTGCCTGATGTTAGAACTTCATTCATCAGAAGATTATTGTTTCTCATAAAAGAAAAAATTAAGAAAAAGTATACTAATATATCTATGAATTTGATAGTTTATCTCAATTTATAAATTAAAATTAAAACATAACACATGGTTGGCATATAGGAACACGTAAAAAGGAATGCAAAATGAACGCAAGGAGTAATGAATCAAAAAGCAAACACGGATGATCTGATTAACATTAGAACCAAAGTAATTAAAATGACTAGTTCGTAACTTTTCTCAAATTTTTGAAATCGTAATTTTTTAAATATATTTTCTAAAAGATTTCCGTGATTTTTGTTGCAATATATGTAAATTATTAAATCGAGATCAATTTTTACTTTTTCCCTTATTTCTTTTTCAAAAATAGATATATGTGACAATATAATTTAGATAGAGTAGAAATAATATGGTAGTCATCGCTGTAATTCTGGTGTTAAACGATTTTAAGTTTAGTGAAATAGATAAATCTCGTAAGTGTATGATATGCGCGAGAAAAATTTAGATTTATCAATTTTTTTTGTCGAGAATTCATTTCAATAATGTAACATTGTTTTTATAGCCGCGATTCCACTACGAATAGTATTTTTATGTATCTAAAAATCCATGAAATTCGCGCTTGTCGATTTCCCGCATGGAGTAATTTCAAGTCATTTGTTCTGAAATTAGTTTCGAAAAGCAAATAATAAGCATAGCTCAGTATAAATATAAATTGAAAATTTTGTTTGGACGATATTTGAAAGGTTTGATGCCAGTCCTAATATATAAAAAAAAAAGTGGAAGCTTAGCCGCATTATACATTAAATAGACTACATGACACTTTGCATTATAACGGTTGAGACACAATGGAAGGAATAAGAAATAAAAAATAGCATTTCAATCTATCAGAAGCAATCTATCTATATTTCGGTAGCTCTGATGGGTTGAAATTGATCATGTTCTTTATTTTTTATTTCTCTTTCATTATGTCCGAGCCCTGACTTATTCGTTCAGTACATATATAATAATGCCCGGTTATTTATAATTATCTCATACATTTTCATGCCTATGACGTCATTGAAGCGTTGGAGGGAAAAGAACAAAGGAAAATAATTAAAGTAAAAATTAAAGCATTATATGTATCTGATTATGTAACTGATTATATCGTTCTGTCTCATCTCATATTGCTTCGATAACGTCGAGGGTATAATTGATTAAATTGATTTTGCGAAGAAATACGCTTCTGATCCTTCTCGTTTTCCTGTTTCACGCTGTCGCTCGCGAGGAAATCACGCGCCGAATCCTTTGGTGTATTTCGACTAATCTATCAATATGATCGCGCTTATTAATCCTACTCTCCTCCATTACCAGTATAAAATGTACACACTTATGGCTAGATATACGTATATATGTATATTATATATATATATACACATTAGCGACGAAGAGGACACATTGACATCGAAATTGACGTAGCGTACAAGTGGGACGTTGTATTCTCATCGCATCTCACCTCCAGTTACGCCGGAGATGTTTCCTACTCTTCCACATCTCTTTTCGCTTAAACATAATTCTGTTATAGATCGGGCAGTAGCGCGACTTGTTGCGAATGCGTGTGCAGCGACGAAATGCCTTTCGGCCTCCACGTAGAAGAATTATAATGAATTGAAATAAATTGGAAATGAAAAGCACACTTTATTATATTTTCAGAACCTTTAGAAACCCAGTTAGCAAAATGTTAGCAATTGCCTACAATTTGCTAGCAAATTTCGATCAAACATTTCAGTAAATTGGCATCAACTATATCCGTATTAAACTTGTGTCTTCCTGATAAAGCTTATTCACATAATGTGAAAGCAAATAAAAACCAAGGCATAAAAACCAAGTAAAGTTTTTACTATCAATTTTTGTCAATAAAACTTTACACAGTTTTTGGCCAACAATCCATTTTCAGCAAATTTTATTGTATATCTACTATCAATTTAATAATATCGTTGTATATAACAGTTTGCATTAAATTTGATAGTAAAATTTTTGTATTTGATAAAATTTGTTTTCCACAGACTTGGCTCACTGATTATAGATAAGAAAGAATAACCTTCTCGTTCTTAATTCATTGTGTTACGTCCCTAAAACTTCCCATGTAGCACAACTGATTTATTTGAAAATTCGATAAGTATAATTATATATATTCACCTGCTTAAATTTTTTACGAATTAGCGTAATCTGTTCAAAAGAAACTTAAAAAGAATTCAAAAATACACATATACAAACATATTTATATGCATATTTGTTTATATTATTTTTAATTATCTTTAATAATAAAGGTAATTAATAAAGTAAATAAAAATACTATTTCATTTACTCTTAAAAATCAAAATATGATTTATTCTTATACAAAATTAAGAAATAGAAAAAGCCTAGAAAAAGAAAACCTTTTAAATCTGAAAAGAGCTCACAATTGGTGATGTAAAAATGAAATCTTTTAGGAAACGAAATACTTAAATATTTAAACGAAATACGAATTCATTCGTAAATTGGAAATAAAAGAAGAATTATTTTCGGACTCTCTGTGCTATCTGGGTTTCTTCTCTATTCATTTTCCGCATTTTCTTTTAATATCTGTCTCGTTTTTGTTTCACCTTTCTTTCGTACATATATGTATTACATATATGCTTTCGTAAGGCATAACTCATTCATCCTTTTACTACCATGTCCACTCCTAGCAAAAATAAAAATCAGATCGTAAGTCGAATGTAATATAAGAGGCTTTATTTACATAACAAAAAACAGGCCAATGAGAGTAAAACGCAAATCGTAATGTGTAGTAAATTTTTTTTTAACAAATAATAATTTATAAAATTAATATATACATTTTAAATATAAAATTATTTGTACGTTTCGAGTCATTCTCTTTCAGAAGTGAACATAAGATATTCAAATAACAAATTACATTCCCCGTAAGACTGTTAAATGATTAATCACTCCTACATGCATGATCCAAAGTGAAATGTGTTTAATTAGTGTTGCGCGATGACAAATATCTGTCAAACTGCACAAAAAAATATGTTAAAGATGTGTGTTAATTGTCAGTTCGCATTGTTTGAAATGTATTACTTCATTTACAATACATTTTACTGTCTCAATTTTCATTTCCTAGAAATTTCGTTTACGCTTCTGTTACTCTTTTCTTAGATCCGAGTTACATTTTGATTTTTATTTTCGTCAAGAAACGACAGCGAGTCGATCGAAAAATATAAGAATAATTACGCGAACGATCGGAGCTAACGAGTATCAAATTATTAACGGTAATCCTTAACACCGATTATAGCTTAACTATTACATGTTACGACTATCGTAAACATTGTTAGTTAATAACATTGTCGTTAACATTGTTATTAATGTTAGTATCACTATTACGCTAATCCGATCGTTACGGTCGGACAGAATTACATTTTCTTCGAATGTGCGCAAGAATTATTTTTATAAAATACTCCCTGAAAAAAGCATGCGAAGAAATTCAAATTTATCTCTCATCTTCTCCCACCCTCTATCTCCCTCTTTCTTTCTCGATTTGCCACTTCATTAATTCGGCTGGCACAACAAAATTAGATTAGAATCCAACTTTGCTTGGAACAGTTTTATACTTACGTTATCTCGATGCGAGATTTCATCTTACAATAACGTGTAAAGATAATTAATAAAATAATTCTCGCAATCAGATAAAATATTGCCGACCGAAACGCGGATGTCTTTCGTGGGCGAGAAAAATAGGAAGCATTACCTTATCTAGGTCCCTAAAAAACTAGTACACATTCCTTACAAACATAATCGTCTCTCTCTCTCTCTCTTTCTCTGTCGCTATTTGTATGATAGATCTCGTCGCTGCCGCGATGACAATAATGATAGTGTCGTCGCAGCAGTAACTCATTATCATAATCGATATGTTGATGCGACTGCAGCGATATTTAGCATTGATCAGTTCCCTCTCTTCGCGAGAACAAATAAAGTTACAGCGATCTAATGCGTGCAACTGCGAGTCGTCATTGCAAGTGGCGTGAGAAGTTCTATGTGAAACTTTAAAAAAGGAAATAACGATCTTCTTATTTATTACAGATCGTACAAATGGGACGAAGGAGAGGCAGAACTTATCGCCGCGCACTTTCTTCGTAAAGAGTACAAATTTGCACAAATTTTTACACGGCGCGGAACATTTGCATCGCGTATCTCTTAAACACTACGTACCTACCAGTCTTGGGCGTCTTCGAGTAAACAGTGAGTAATCACGGTGTAGAATATCTAAACTATCACTTTATGTATATAATTAAACTATCGTTCGGACAACACGGAGACGTTTAAAAAGGACGTCGCGATAGAGCAGGACGACCCCTGGACAACCTTACAATAACTTTCAAACTACATTTAATAATCCATGTCTCCGTCCTTCCTTGCATTAATTTAGTCGTCGCTATCTATAAGGTGACAGTTTCAGTATTCTACGTACATTAATGTGTGTAAGTGCTACTTACACTTTTTGACCACTATGTAATTTATATTGACCATCTCGTAAGTTTTCTATTTAACGAGAGTCTTCGTTTACTTTCTCCGCGGTATATTTTCTCTTGAATAAAATGCCACGAATTTCCTCATGCAATAAAAGTGGCGTCAATAGATTTATATTTTCGCTTACTTTTAACATAAAGCTCAACTTACGAGGCCCTTATAGAAATTTAATACAGAAAGGTATTAAATTTCGGTAGTAATTAATAACTTGAGCACTAAACAATAGCATTTTTAATACTAACATTTAATCAAAATAATTAATCACTACTTTTTAATATATTACATCAACTGGTATCAAATTTCATTTCTGTGACGCATGAGAGAAAATATGAACAAAATAGTAAGATAATCCAACGTTATAATTACGAGACTCTCATCAAACATGTTCTGTAAAAATGAATATCTCCTAAGTGGCCAATGCATCTCGAAATGTGTCGTTTTACCTAAGTATATCCGTAAATGCCCAACACTGTTATACCGTAAAATAGCGAAGAATCGATCGACTCTTTCAAAGTCTATCACGTTCTATCCATTTTGTGACATATACGACAGCATTTTGGCTAATTGCTATTGACTGCCGTGAAGCACTAGTCTGACAATCTGCTGATAACTCCCTGTCCTATTGACATTATTGAAAAAAGTCTGATAATCCAGTCTGGTAATATCAATTCTAAATAACAGTTATTAAAGCTTTGATGAAATGTCAATCAAACGTTCAATTAATGTAACCAAACCTAACTAAATACTATATAATTTTACTTTTTTAAACATCCTACTTTTCTAATTCGATTAATTACTATTATTATATATATATTTGTTAATCTTTTTAAATATTGTATTCCAATTCGTTAAATAAAATACATTTAGGTAGCTATTACCAGACTTTTTTTCAGTGTAGTTATAATAAATAGCAATAATAGATTATGTTTTATTCGCGTTGCTTGAAATTTCCAAAAATTTTTCGCTTTAAATGAGATAAATGTATTCGAATATTAAAAAGAAAAAAAAGAAGATTCTAAGTGCGAAAGTGCAAATAACGCGAATAGATCTACTGAAACGAGGAACGTGATCGACTTTGTTGAGTTTGACTGCGTTTGCACAATACCGCTTATTAGTTGCGCTACTAACTAAAGCTATTGCTCGTTTCTTCAGTCTAACACGCATCGATGACAAAACGACTACCTTACGCATGCCGTGCGTTCCGTTTCTCTTAATTTAAACAGACATCGCGCGTATTTCTGTTTAAATATTCGGAATTTCACCTTTCCTCGCTTTCGAAATATTACGTACGCATAATAATTACCGCAATCGTCAGTGGATCGCGGATGATTGTCGTAATAATCGCTGGTCCACGGAGGGAACGCAAAAGATTCATACCGAAACGACAATCATACCGTGATCGATGCTCTTTGCCTCTTATTCTGTAACTTAACGACATCGTTATATTGTCATTGCGCAGGTTTTTTACTTTCTAAATTATTTGGAGGAGAATCTCTCTAAAGAGTGACAATTGAGCCAATCTTAAAAAAGAACGGTTCAATCTTCAATCTTTAACAGATTTCACTCTAAGAGAGTATATATGGTAAAGATGCTGCGCGCAACGACAATGTAATGACACCGATGCTGTTGTTAAAAATTACAGAATGGGGACTTAAAATACACGACCGTCGCCGTGTTCTCTAACAACGAAATTGAAATTTTGCATCGGCGAAGGCGGTGATACTTGCATGATGCAAGCGCGTTGCGTTGTATTCGCGAATTAAAATTATGTACATACAATCAGAGACAACAAAGTGTGGACGCTCAAGCCTATAATAATTTATTTCCTCACTTAATCGACGATCCCAATTACATATGTGGAAAGACATTAAATATCGGCAAACGTACGCATATACAAGCTTATCATATACAATGTGATTTCGTTAACCCTAAGCATTCCTACATAACTACTATACTTTAACTAGTCTCTTCACATTCATTATTCTTCATGTCTTTCATCTAGTGTCTTGATATGACTTTATACTTTTCATATGGAAGTACTTTTAAAATTCTATGACTAAAATAGAATAGGAATAGTTGACTTTAATCATTACATATATTTTTTTCTTTTCTGATATACGACAAAGAAATAATACATTTTCTACTCTGTTTATCTTTTCTACTTCTTATAGATTGCCATTTCTTTGAGATGTTTGTACATACGTGAAATGATTAATTTATGTTTATGGATATGTTTATTCGCACCAATCGTTATTTTGATAAGGAAAAATACGAATTAAATGAAAGTGAATTGATCTTTATTCATATTGGCATCCACACTATTTTGTTTCTGAATGTACATATACATTCCGGAATATCAACGCGCAAATAGAGAAAGTACAAAGTCTCCCCTCAAAACACGAAGTGCTCGTTTTATTTGCGGAAGATAGAAGTATATGTGAATTGCATCGCGAAAACTCCGCAGATCCACGTATAAAAAATTCGTGGAAACATTTACGGATACTCGCGATGAACTCGGTGTGTCTATCGGCGGCATCGAGCTTTTTAAAAATGCACGGCGCGAAGAATGATTCCGTTAGAAAAAAAGAGAAATCACATATGAGATAGGGAGTAGGACTCAAGACTCGACCTTGACGAGCTAAAATCGAATGCTTCCCTTATCTAGCCCTAATAATCGGCTTTCGTCGCGTGATTATTAGTATTGCGTGTTTTTCACGTGTACGTGTGTGTGTGTGCGTGTGTGTGTGTGTGTGCGTGCGTGCGTGTGTGTGTGCGTGTGTGTGTGTGTGTGTGTGTGTGTGTGTGTGTGTGTGTGTGTCTTTTATTTACCCACATATATATATATATATAGAAATAAAAATATTATAATATATATATTATACATACACATACATATATATATTGTAATATTTTATTTATACGTATATACATTTATTTCCATGCATATAATATTACATATATATATAATAATATTATATATATACAAATAAATAAATGTATATATGTATATTATACATATATTTAGATGTGTGTCTCGTGCGTTTACGCGTAGTCTCTTTGGTGTCTTGCAGTCCGCTTAAGTATAAATCTGTAGCAGTATCAAAATGGTAAAAATAGTGCATATGAAGACCATGAGCACAGGTAGGACCAGGATGAATCTGACGGAGCGGCTGAGGCCGCTTGGTTCCTGTCATACAGCTTGCTCACCGGACTCGGTCGAGGCGTCGAAGAGCGGCCGATCTGCCGGCGTCTCACTCGACGTCGTCGACTTTGTGCCTCCGCTGCTTTCGGCGTTACCCTCCCGTCTGGTTTTACTCGAGCCCGAGAAACACAGACAGCCAGATTGATTGCGATTCCGCTTCAACGTCGGCTTGTTCTCGCGTACCTGCTCCGCTAAACACTTCTGATAGTAATCGTAGTCCTTCAAATACCTATTAGAGACAAGTTGTGATAGTATCAAAATAAAGAACTCATCGATAATGTTTCTTGATTGAACTTATTACATAATATTTAATTGATTCGGAATAATAGACGGAATTTATTATATAAAAATTATATTGTTTACTTATATAGAAATTTACTTACATAAAAATAGAAGCAACGATGTTAATAGCATGAATCGTAAAGAAAAAGTTATAAGGAAAAAAAAGTTTTCTTCTATTGAAAGCAAATAGTAGAAAGAGTTGTTAGATCACCGTGATGCGTACCAGACCGGCGGCCATCGGTGCTCGTTCAAATACTCCTGGTTCTCCGGATGAAGCAGCCGCACGCTGCGAGGTGACATTTTGCATAGCTTATTATAGTTAACGCACAGATGATTCATGCACCAGTCGGCCAGCTGATCGGCATTATGCAGCTGGAAATCATAACTGAGCGTTAAACGGGTACCGCTCTACCACTATTATCGCGTCTTAATTGATGTGAAACACGTCAAGGAAACCGACCTTGCACGGCTCCAACAGCCTCAGGCAGTTTTCCACAGCGTCGTTCCCCTCATTTTGCGAAAGCCGTTCAAGATCTTCAATCACTCTGCTCTCGACTAAATTGACCAATCGTTGAAGGCAGAGTCTATTGGCTAGTTCCAATAGGTTCAGGCATCTGACCGAAGAGATCGCTGGCACTTCGTCCGTGTAAAGATAGCAGAGTAACTTGTGGAATGTGTACTCCCGAACCCCAGGAAAGACTATCTGTCGTTGCGATATGATTCGTATTTATTATTTGTATGACGAACCATTATGCCTAATTTAAATGAATTCTTTAAAATTACTTTGGTGAAAAATAAACGTACAATATGTTTAGGATAAATCTTTTCCCAATACTATTACGCATAATCATGCCAATGTTTGATGCAAAACAATGTCTGAAATTATCTTAGTCTAGATTTAAGAATTTTTTATTCAAAATTAAAATAATAAATATGATTATCCCTATATTGATCTTTATTTTATGATAAATCGAAAAGTAACAGTATTAAATCCGGAAATCTTTCTACAGAACATCTTTTTTTTATATTATATATGAGTTTCGAAATACATATATGTATATATATTCTAAAATCTCACACACATACACATTCTATAATTCCCCCCAAAAAATTATAAAATCTGAAGAAGTTTTTTTGTAGAGAATTTTCTAATAAATTTAATATATTTAAAACTATTATGAGATGTTACGAGAATTTTTTTTCATTGGAGTAATTTTATAATTTATACCGAATTAATCACGCATAGAATTACGATCAGTTATATGACATTTAAAATTGTTACATTTTACTTACGACTTTTGCGCTACTTTCGCGAAAATCGCCAGAGAACATGGCTTTCATTACGTCGCATCGGGCAGTGAGAATCGCTTTGTGGGCCGGTACGCTGCCATCATCTAGCTCAAACATCACATCAGCGAAGAGACCTAAGTGTATCACATTTCTTAGTTAGTCAAAAGCTAGCATCATTTCACTTTTTTAATCGCAAACGGTACCCACCTTGCTCCAAGCAGATATCTTCCAGTCGTTGTCTAACCACTTGCTTGTACCGGTTATTGAGATCGCTATTGACGAACTGCTCCCGCGTCTGTATGCTACCGAGCACCATGAGTAATTGCGGCAACTCGAGGAATTCGGCCGCTTGCCTGATCTCCTGCGGGCAAGAGCAACCGAGACATCATGCCGATGCACCATCGCGACTTCCACTGACGTAGAATGATCGATCAGAAAAAAAAGACACGAGATATTTGATCGCTTCCGGATCGCTAGGACCTATCCTACTAGGCAATGATTCTAGAATGTGAGAACAACTGGAAGCGTATCCATGCACGGCACCCCCTCGGCCGAAGTCGACTGTGCGTCGATTCCTTGAGGATCCCCCCGCTCGTGATGATCGCACGATACTACGGAAGCGATGATTCGCTATAAGCTTAATGTGAGCATGGCCTATCAGCTAAACGTTAAAGATCGGTTAAATTATGCCGATCGTCAAATTATTCGATATCAAATAATTAGATAAAAGACAGTTAAACGTGTCTTCAAGGTATACGTAAACCATTTTAACGAACTCAGCTTTCTAATATTTATCTGTCTGATTAACTTTTGTCTCAATTGCTCAATTGAAAGATTAATTTTTAGTCACGTTTGCCTCGTAATTAGTCGTAATAGAAAGGCACATGCTCGTATGATGATATGATCACGCAATTAAATCTTCAAACGTCGAAACAGATCAGCTAGATGAGGCTACTATGTGCGTGCGTGCGTGCGCATGTAAACGTGTACGTATGTATTAATGCGACTGCCAAATTTCCAAACGCATTTCGCTTTGTACTAACCAGTAGAAGCCCGATAGGAGCTGTCTGAAAGAATAGAGCCGCGTTAGTTACTTTGTATATTCTGCAACAGTTGCGAGTTTAGCTCACGCTCTTAAGAGATCATACAAGTACACACCGTGTCTCTTATCAGATGTGATATACGTCGGTAGCATTCGCGGTTTCTCGGTCGTGTTTTCTCAAATTGTATAAGTTACGTAACGTAAACATTGTTACAAAATTATACCTATGATATTAAGACGGCAGAACTTGCGCAACCGCAAAGGAAGTTTATACTTTAAGTTGTAAACCTCCGAGAGATACATAACTCGCTCCTCGTTCGTTTTCTCTTTGCCCGGAGATTATACCGCGCCTATTTCCGTTCGCTTATTCATACGCGTTATTTTCGCGGCAGATAAACAAAGAGGGTGTCTTCTTACATTCTCGAATATACCTTTTCTCTTATGATAATTTCTACCGACCCAACGTACTTGTAGATCGTGATACCGTTTGTCCAAGCTGCCCGTGTAAATGAATTGCAAGCACTGTTGCATCGCCTGCGGCGTGATCAACTTCGACAGCGTGATCACAGTCATGGGCTGCTGCATACCGTTCGCATTCTCAGTCTGCAAAATGTTCGATGATATAATTAAGCACCCGGGACGATAACGAGTCCTTGTGTGACAATGTTATGGATATACCAAGGATTTCAGTCGCAATAAGGGAAACAATAAACATTTTTTTTAAAACTTGTTAAAATATTTATATTATTCCTTCGTTGCCTCACCTCTGGGGAGTCAAATTACCCATGATTGAAAATGATCCTCTTCAAACAGCTGCCATACATATACTAAATTGATGTCCCTTACTTTAATACTGACCAATACTGTGAAAGACAATAATTAATTATTTATTCTAAGTATTAACATTATTGTTGTATGAGTTTTTAAGCTTTCGACAAACGTCTCACGAAGCCTCATTATATACTCGTAATATATAGCCTGAAATTTGAATCATGGGTCTATTTGACCCCACAGTTGTAGTGACAACGAATGGTCTTAAAGCCAACTTTCGAGAATCTTTAGTGAATGTTTTTAAAAATAATACGTCAACCATGAATTGAGCAATGCAAAGTTTAACTTTTTATTGTAAAAATTATTTTCATAATTTAATCGTTTTTCTTTGCCAAAATTTAGGGAAGGGGGCAAGTACCCTCCTTGCTCCCCTTTTTACATACGCCCATGAACAATGGGCAAATATATGCACATGAACGATGTCAAAATCTCTCACCATACATATACGAATATTTTGGAAGGCAGGATGATTCAGCTCCCTCGTCGCGCTGTTACTTTTCCTCTGATTATCCATCGTCGGCAGTACTTGAAAACTCGATCGTCGCTTAAGTTGCTCCCAGACTCTGCAAGGTACGTAACTTATTTGTGCAGAGTTTATCAGGGCACAACAAAATATACAAATTCTTTCTTAAAAAATATTGCAAACTCTGTTCCGTCGCTACGTAAATAAAGTCGAATGTGCCGATATTTAAAGACCGTGCAAAGGCTAAGGGGGGACTGCATCTAACTCTTTATTTGGCAATAATCATCCTTAAGCTATGCCAGCGTATTGGATATACTTAATGCATGATTGAAGCGTTTCAATTGCATGCCCTTCTGTTAGTATCAAGCTTAAGCGACATTCAACTTATGTTAATGCATGTTAGTAAATAAGCAACACCCGTTGCAGGATTAGACATGTTCCATCACGTGTTAATTGCGGCTTGCCAAATAAAGGGTTAATCGATGCAGGAGTAAACATACGAGGAAGGATTAACTCACTTTGCGGGTTTGCTTTGATCGATACGAATTAGGCACTCGGTATCGTCGTTGAAGTCACCGACGGTGGCCTCGCCGAAAGTGCTCACCTTGACGAGACAATAAGGGAAACATGTGTTATTGTGTTATCCTGTTACTACCTCCGAACCTGATAGAGCTGGCATATACCATGCTGGACTCGCTGGAGCTGCGCGGCGTTAATTCCTGAGCGAGTTCCATCGAGAAGAGCCGGTGAAACGCCGGCGAAGCGGCGGCGAGCAAGCACCGATGAACCGAGAACGTGCAGTTACTCGCTATCAGGGTAACGTCCGTGTGAACCGGCCTCGTCCACAGGCTCTTCATGTTCTCTTCATAGGTACTTGCAGCCAAGCATACCTTCGGCGGTACAGGTTTTGGTGGACAGAATGGTGCCTGTCAAGTTAAATCATCATACCTTAATTATTATCAACAGTTCAACACCTGCGAAAAAATTCAATAGGAACCTACCAACGCTAACTTTACTAGTATAACATCAATATTACAATTTTACACATGTCGTATGTAACATTGTTATATTGTTAAGTGTAAAATTATAACGTTGATGTGTGTTAAGTTATTGTAGTTGCTGTTTACTGCAAGGCGATTCAAGCGTCATTCCAATATTGTATGTTTCAGCTTGTTTTTTTAACCACGTGATCTTAATTTTATATTTATTCAGAAACAACATTAAAAATTATGAGAACGGAAGCTTTTTTTTATTTTTCTACATATTTATTTCTACAAAGACAAGTTTGTCGTAAAATCGTTTGTATGTATCATTTGTTACCTGTAACAAAGGTCTTTGCACTCTTTTCAAGTTCGTCATCCAGAAACGCTGCTGACGACGTGCGATTAGAGCGGCACGTATCGAATTTTCGAACACCTCGTTCACGCCATAATAAGTGAAAACGCTTGTCTCGTAATAGCACACACCGAGTTCTCGCGCCACCGCTCGTGCCTGATCCGGCATAACCAGATCGCTTTTCCTCGTAGCCCTGCAAATAATTGCGACCACCCTCTCGGAAAGAATTTCGAAATAACGAAACAAAGAATATTCTTGACGCACTTAATCTTATTACAACTTTATGTGTGCAGTATAAAATAATATAAAATTGAATCGCAATATCTATATTAAATCAAATTCTAATTTTCTTTCCTCGAGTTAAATATAAAACTGATTTATTGTCTTGAAATAAGACATGTATAAATTTAAGTATTTTTTTATTCTTACAATAAATCTTTACGATTTTATAGCATACAACGCTAATGCCATAATATTTGATACAAAAAGATCACTTTATTCTAGTTTTAAGAATTTTCCATAAAGTAAAATATTCCTCCGTTAACAATAAATATCATTACTCTTATATCGATCTTATTTTATAATAGATCGAAAAATAATAGCATTGGATTTGGAAATCTTTTCTATAGGTAAGTATATATGTTTTAAATGTAATCTTCGTTGAAACGTATCTCGTAATATGTTAATAATAAAGAAAGGTAAAACTGAAATGACAAGATAAAGTCATTCCGACTGTTGTAAAAAGAAGCTAAAAGTCACGAGAAGAACTTTCAGGCTTATTCCCAAGGGAGTAATCGCCGTGTCAAGGTTCGGTTAATTTTGACTTGACCCGATTACTCAACTATCGGGAATTTTAAGCTTTTTAATCGATCACCCAGCGCCGTTATAAAATTCATATGCCGCGCGATACCGCATAAGCTGATCGTAATGAATATTTTTTTGTCGGTAAAAGATTTCGAGGAAGCTTACGGAGACGCGTTGAAAAATCAATACTTCGACACACTTCGGTAAACTGACCACCGTTGAAGAAGCACCGATGCGAGTGAATGAATTTCACACCAAGCTAAAAAAAAATCTGATAGTCGAACACGAATTTCCTTCGTCGCCAAAAAAAGACGCGATCGATTAAAATAACTAAACAAATTTAGCTAACTTTTGGAATAATATTTTTATACGCTTTATAGAAAAATCACCTTTATTAAAATTTATTTTGTGAAAATAAATTAACAAATATGTGAAAAAATTAATCCAAGATGTAATGTTTTATATTATACAAGTGTTCAAAGAGAAATAGAAATTATAAAATTAAAAAATTTTTTTAACTTGAGAAAACGTTTAAATTTCAAAATTTCGAAAAAAATTAATGCTTTGAGTTTACGGAATTTAATTTCACAAAATGTTTTTCGTTAAATTCTTTCAATTTTTCTATTTTTATTCTACAAGTTAATTTCTTAAAGAAGTAATTTACCTTACAAAAGGACTGCGATCGCGAAAGTAACTGAGATAAGTTTCGTCCCGATACATATATCGCAGATCGTTTTTGCATCCGACCAAGAGAACCGGTGTCTGCGGGCAGAACCTCCTTATCTCGGGATACCACATCACCTTGCAGTTTCGCAAGGAAACGGGGTTGGTTATGGAGAAACATAGTAACACGACGTCAGACCTAGTAAAACCTTTTTAATTAATATCGATTGTGTAAAAATTTCGTTTGGCGGGGATGCCTTACCTGCCATATGCGAAACGCCGATCCTTCTCGTGATCGCCAAATGTGTCCCAGAGACGTAGCGACACGTTTACATTGTCTACTACCTCCCAAGATCGCTCCAATACCTGGCATATATCACACTGTGTTATCTAATACTGCTACATATTTTTAGAAAAATTAATAATGATGATAATATTTAACTTGATAATAATGAGCATGCTTCCATCTTAACAAAAATCGAAATACAAAAAATTAAATTTACTTCTGAATCCATTTTTTATTGTAAAATCACTTCATAATTATGATCCCATTTAATGTTACATAAATTTTAAATTTATTACTATGATTATTATACATAGAATGAGTTTATTGATATATTTCCAAAATTTGTAATATGTTTAAAAAATAGAATACTCAAACTAGTTGCTAGAATGTCAAAACTTTCCGCTGCGTTGTTCATAATCTACATAATTATTTTAATGACTCACCAAAATTATTTTCACACAAATCTATATCTATAGCTAAATTTTTAGATACCTTAACTAAACCGTTTTCTTCCATGCACATATTTCGATTTAATTTTAATCAATAATTGCACGAAATGTGTTTTCAAGTTAAAAGAAATTAAATAGGAAGGAATCGTAATCAGGCGTAGACAGACTCACATCCTTGTAGATCCGATATTGGTCGATAGCCCAGACCGTGGGCACGTGAGTAGTCAGGAGTTGTGACAGTGACACGTGCTTGTTGCAGGCCCTGGCGCAGATCAGTCTGGTCTTTCCGACTGCCGTGTCACCCACGACCACGCACTTGACCAGTTCCTGGTGCGGTTGCTCATTGTCCATCACCGGCAGTCTCCCCTGCTCATACAATATGCCCTCTCACCTGCCAGATCGCTCGAGTTCTCAACCGCTGTCTCCGTCACTGATGATGCTACCGTTGTCGTTTCCGTAGCCACCAAATGCGTGCACCACATCCGATAATCGGACTGGAACACGACGTCCTCGACCTTGTCGTTGATGAGATAAGCGCTAAAACTAAACATATAAAAACAATGCGTCAGCCATCGAAAAGAATTGGTTTTGTTGAAATATCTAAAAATTTAGCTATAAAAAAGTATAGATCGTCGTGCACTCCTTTATAGAAATCTAATACTGTCCAATTTGATACTAATCAATTTATTACAGAAAGATAGTAATTAATTATTCACTCGGTTTAAAAGTTATTTAGTACTAAAACTACAGAACAATAGTACTTTGAATGCTTAAAATAATTAATTACTGTCTTTCAATATTGACTAGTATTAAATTATTGTAAAAAAAAGAACAATTTTAATTAAATTAAAAATATTTAGCTATATATAGATTTGAAAATAACGTTGAACTGTTAAAATAATTATGTAGGACGCTTAAACCTATTATTCGAATATCCAAATTTTTTTGGAGCATTGCTCATCATGCTTAAGATTCCTACAAAAATTTAATACTAGTCAATATATAAAAACATTGATTAATATTAATATTTTAAATATTAAAAGCACTATTATGAAGTTTTTTCAATATAATAAATAAATAAGTAATTAAAATTACAGTTTAACAATTGTTTTACCTTCGAACAATCGAGCGATTTTATATTTATTTGTAATTTTAAAATTACTCTAATAAAAATAAACTAAAAACCGATAAGTTCCAATAAGGCTATACATTTTATTTTTAGTTATTTAACTTATTAATTAATTAATATCTTTCAGTAATAAATTGACTAATATCAAATTAGATCAGTATTAGATTTCTGTAAGAGAGTGCGCGACGAACGCGATGTTCATCCACTTTACAGCTTTTTTCCACTCTCGAGAGTGGTTCCCGATAATGTCTCAATATCCTATAATGTATCTAGAACTACGCTCGCTCTTCGTAAGCGAAGTCACAATAAAGCTCTTAAGTGGACACTTAGCCTTAGCACAAGGACACATAGATGTGTTATACCGTTTCGATGGTTGTTCGTTGCATAATATCGTGGCTTTAAGTATATAAATATGCACACATTAAATAATCTGTTACCTTTCTGATTATGAATTATTTAGCGATTTATAGCTTCATATACCTCGATACAAGGTCTATTCAATTTTTGACGCCAAGTATGAACTGTTTATGTACACATAATCAATCACAATTATGAGTAAAATTTAATTAATTGCTTGAAAAATAATCAGGTATAAACGTTTGTCTTAATATTCGATTAATCGGAGTGTATAACTCGTGTATGACCGAGAACGTCCCTTCAAACTTAATATCTTCGATCACGCCTTGGGACAATTAAAGATACGGAAAGCGGGACGGAAATCATATCGTGTCGAAAATAATCTACGACATGAAGCCATCATCTATTACGTTAAATTAAAACGATAATTTAACAAATTGCGAGGATGGCATGATTGCACATGATATTCGCAAAAAAAATTAATTTGATAATTCGCAAAAAAACATAGTTGTGTTAAACGTTTTATATTATAGGTGTATGTTAGACACGTCGGAGGAAAAGATAAGAATCTGAAACGTTTAGTCACTCCAAATATGTACTCATACGTGTGTATACGTGGAAGCATGATTTGACCCTTGAAAAAGGTTTTCTTCTATATTTAGAACCGAAGCTTCGAGATCTCAATCTCGATTTCCATTCGCCTTAACCCTGAACGAACGCGTAGATATATGTACACATCACACTCCTCTGACTAATTCATTCTCAAAATCCTCACCGCGCTCGGTGAACTTCATTCTCGGCGACCGCACGCTAATTAAATCTCCTTCTATGAATTTCCATTCAACATCTCGGTTTTGCCTTTGTAGCTCTAATTTCGGTACAAAGGAAATTATACGTTCATCGTTACATTCGATCTTACACAGATCTATACAGATCTTATGCAGATGAATTTATCAGAACACGATGCAGCATGTCTAAAGATGTTTAAAAACTTCCATAGTCAATGTTATATATATACGTATACACTTAAATATTCATTAACGTTAAAGTCATGTCTGTGAATTTAATATTAAATGTTATTCGATTTTCCTAATATTAAAGAACGTGCCAATTCGCGATTACCGATAAATTCAATTTTATCTATTTTCTACGAAAGTCTACATTAACCAAGTACAGTGAGTGCAAAAAATATTCATACAGAGAAAATATCTTTTTAAAACAACCTTATTTTTGGAAAGTACATATTAATCAATAAATTTTTAACAAAGGACAAAATAGATTATATATTTCTCAAAATTATTTTATCCAAAAAGGTATATGACAATTAACATATATATATATTAATAATAAAGATATATTATTTTAATAATATGTTGAAGGAACATGTACCACAACACTATAGATACGTTTAGCGCAAGTCAAACAATTAAAATTATTTCGTTAGTTTAATACATAACGATAAAATAATCATAAACATTTCAGTCTCAATACATCTTCAGTACGTCTCTCTCCCCCTCCTTCTCTCTCTTTCATAGATCAAAAACAAATTTATTTTAAAATTTAATTTTTATTTACTTATTTTCTAACACAGTCACTATACTCCTTCTATTTATTATTTTGAATTATTAAGCCACTTTGTTAACCTCATTTATTTTAATAATACGTATTTATTTTAATAATATGTTATTATCTTAGTCCTTAGTATATATTGAGTTATTCATGTCCTGCACATTTCTTTTCTTTGAAATATTAAAGTCAAATAATTGATCATTTAATATTTATACACAATTTTTTTAAATATGCAACTTTAGATATGATTATTTTCACAAAGCTCTTTAGTTTATATTAGGACAAAACGTATTCATTATTATTAATAAATTGTCAATTAATGTTTATTTTTTTTACAATAAGATTTCTTTTTTAATTTTTCCTTATACAAATATTTTGCATTTACACTGTATATTTTATATTATATATAAATCAGTATTATAAATTCAATTAGGTAAGTCTTTTATGCATTTTTTATTAATATAGAATGCGAATTTAGAAAATATATGTATAATTTAGAGAGTTGCAATCATGAATTCAAATTCTTTCACAATATTTTCCTTCAAAAAAAGAGTAAAAGCTCGAGTCTGTAAGTATATAGTAATATAGTTTAAAAAATTCTCAAAATTCATGAGAATACAATTTCCTAAATTGATAAATACCGTTAAAAATAAAGTGAATATAATCCCGGCTTTGTAAATAATTAAAGTCAAACTCCATTCTTCTTGTCAACTATCTAAAGTCCATTCGATTAGAATAACTGCAGATTTAGTCTCAAGCGAAATGAGTAAAAGCGCTACGTAATATAAAGAAAACTTGAATTACTTTACTCGCGATTTTCATGTCAAACGCATCTCAAGGCAACATTCGCTCCATGCGGCGGGTGTTATAATAATGTTATAATATCCGCTTGTTATGATAATATTATGCGTCTAGAGGAAACATGTCGATAATACCAGGTGACAACTACTCAAGATATGCAAAATGTAATATTCACTGAGTCACGATGCGAAACTCGTCGCTCAATAGTGCGCCTGTTTCGCTGACGTTTTCCGGGAAGTGTCTTTGGACGAGACCTACTTTCATGAAATGGAATTTGTGGCAAGTGTCCGTTCTCCATTCATTCAGCGAATCATGCATGTTGCGATTAAAAATGAATTGGAAATGGAATATGTATAATCCGCCCGTTCCGTGTCAAAGTAATCGCATCGA
Source organism: Cyphomyrmex costatus (assembly GCF_001594065.2). NCBI lineage: Eukaryota > Metazoa > Arthropoda > Insecta > Hymenoptera > Formicidae > Cyphomyrmex > Cyphomyrmex costatus. The sequence continues at coordinate 86,160 of NW_017278737.1, read as the reverse complement.
TAAACCGTTTCATATATAAAATTATTGATCAAAAAAGGTGGTGGATAATTAGTTACAATCTGGCTTTTCGCATGTCAATCTAACTTCGAACTTTTAGATATCATACAATGCGCAAATATTACCGATTCCTTTATCTTACCGGACATTAACACTATTATCGTGTCGATAAATAAATCGAATGATCATCTACAGTTCTATTACAAATAAGAATTAAGTTACTGAAAATTGTTAGACTTATACATTTCACGCTGATATTTGTCGTCTGAATACTAATCGTTTGTTTCTGACTTATTTCTTTATATCTTTATTTCGATATTTATATATGGTATTTATATCGAGTTTTAACTAGTTCTCGCCTTTGAACCAAGAATCAGTTATAAATTTTTTGAACATTAATTTTATGTACTTTATTGTATTTGCGACATTGCTTATAATTCTTAATTTAGCTTGTTATTGAAATTTGTATCTTAATTTATTTGTGATTAAATTTATTTTGTGATTTAATTTATTTGCTTTTTACGTTTTCATACTTTTACTTGTTTCGTATTCACACACTGAGAAAAATATTAAAAATGAAAAAATCAGAAGATTCTGATTATATCAATCAGAATTCCAATTATCTCAAATAGAATTATAATTAATTTAACCAAAAAATTCTGATTCGTTCATTTTCAAACAAAATTCCAATTAATTCAACCAAACATTTTTCTCAGTACATGTTAGATAATTGAATCTTAGTTATATTTACTTTTATTTATGTATTGGTTAATATTTTCGTTGATAAAGACTTTATAAAGTCGAAACGTCTATATAATAAAAGATTAAAGTAGTTATCTATGTATTACCGGGATGCTGAAGCCGCCTGTATTATCGATAAAACTAGCGTTTTTGACATTTTCGTTCCTGTCTAATTTCTTTGAAATAGTTTCGCAGAATAAAAATTTCTTTTCCACGATTTAAATATTCAGGCTAATGTACCTGCTTCTGGTCTATTTTGTATCCTATTTCGAACTATTTCGAAGAAATTAGACAGGAACGAAAACGTCAAAAACGCTTTATTGATAATACAGGCGGGTCCAGTTTCACCTTACAATCTTTATTACTCTTTCTTGGCCATTTAAATTTTTTCCATACTTTGCGTATATCTAATGAGCTTGATTTTTTATTATTTTAAATCGAGCGAGATTTTATTACAGAATTTCTTTAAACAAAGTTCCCTTCATTGGAATTATTATTACTGTGATTTTTTTCATCAATCGGTCATACAAAAACCGTACCTCGGTTCAAATTGCTAGCAAGGGTAAGATATTATGCGACAATCATCACTCATGTGCTATAGATAGCGCAATTCTTTTGATCCATTATGAGTCGTAAATAGCCAATCTTCGAGCTAAAATCGGCTTTAATTTGTTTAAATTGCCGAATGTTACGTCGAGAAGAGTTTATGTAGTGTTCTAAAAGTGGCTTATGATGATTTCTTTTGAAATTTTTAAACGCAACATTTTTCGTCATCTCTCTTGCGAACACCTTATGGCTTTAATACGCTTGTGAACACAGTACCTATAATGTATATGAACGAATTACTACAACAGTGTTTCAAGCAATATGCAGTAAACCAAGTATATAATAATACAGTTATTATTATGCAGTTATATAGTAATGCAGTTGCATGACAAAACAGGCTAATGTAGCGAATGTTATGTCAGTTAAAATCAGTAACAAAAGTCGTCATCGACTTTAGCAAGGTCTATCGATCTTTACTAATATGGCGTTAAGTTGTTTTCATACTTCTTGCTATGCTATGCACCAATTGCGACAGACATTAAAATGAACATGATGAAAAGTACAAATTCAATAACATGTTTAAGCATTAAAAGTAATAATAAATGCTATAATTCTTTTTAAAACATTAATTATAAATAATATACATATGTCTCCCTCTGTTTTTTCAAGAACGTAAATCATATAATAATAAATTCTATTTCTGAATTTTCGATCGAATATCGTACACGTTGTTATTAAAATCAATATTATTGTGTTATGAATTCGGAAATAGCTAATAATATTTCATTCGAAATTAGTTAATGCTATTAATATTCTATTTATTATAAAAAAATCAATATGCAATATAATATACAAAAGGCTAGATATTTAAGCAAGTGTTTTTATGATACACCTCTCTGAAGTAATTAAAAAATTTGTAATATTTCATAAATTTTATCAATATAATTGTAAATTTTTATATATTACACAGCTATAGTTTATTAATCTCGAAAATAGCCTAATAATTACTTTCTATTCGGAAATTACTGTTATGCTATTAAAATGATGAAATATAATCAGTATAATTATACCAATTACTTCAGAAAACAGAAAACCTATACTGAAAGTTTCCGCATTTAAAAATAATGCAGAATCACGCAAAATAATGTGAAATAAGATTAAAGTTTTAGAAAAATATACCGCGATATTTATTTACTGCCTGCTGTAGAACACAAAAAAATTAATACGCAATCAGTGCGACGTATAGCTGATGCCTCAATGTGATTACCCTGTTTTTACGCATCCTGAAACTTTAATCAATGACGCGCCAGACAAGCTATTTCCAAGGTTTTAAATTGATTTTAGTTTCTATTTCACTGTCCTATGTATGCATTTACAAGAGCGTATTTAGTCAGAGAAATATCGTCCTGACGTCATCGATATACATAGCAGAAACGACTATTAGTCCGCTTTAAATAGTCAAATCCTAATAGCTTTGGTGGATATTTTCGTAGATTCGCAATGAATAGCAAATTCAACGGATTTGTGATTCCGAAGTCGCTTTCGGATATCCCTAACCTTGTCAATAATTTCCTTATTAATTCATTAATAATGTTCAGTAACATTTCTTTTATCGCTTAATATTAAATATTGAATATGTCAACATTTATTTACAGTCATTAATTAATTAGCTTGCGGTATATAAGATTTTAAGAGCTGTTAATTTTATCCCTTATAGAAATCCCATTTAATATTGACTAATTTAATATCAGGATGTGGAAATTATTCATTTTGTGTATTAAAAGCACTATAAATAATACTGTGTGATTTTAGTATTTATCATTATTATTTAATATTTATTAATAAATATACAAAACTTTTGAAGTTTTGTGATACTTACTAATTATATATACAAGTATTTAAAAGTTTTAGTAAGAACTTATTAATATATAACTTATTAATATATATATATATATATAAGTATCACAATCATCTGCTTTCCAATATTATATTTCCATAAGGGATTGTACCCTTTTACGTTGCTACTTTCCTGCCTGCTTTTTTTTTTATCACAGGTATTTGCGATTTATGGTAACTATAGGTGCGACGCGTTCTTTCCGGAAATGCCTTTAGAAAACGATTCAGCGAGCATCAGTGAGCGGTGAGGTATATATGACGCCTAATATACCCACATTGTAGTTGGCTAGCCACGAGAGGAGCGGTGAACGGATGTAGAACGTGCGGGAGCAAACTGTAGATACCGCGCGCCAGCGGCGGCGGTAGAAGCCGTTGCTGACGCATTGCAGAACGGGTCGCAGGGAGGTCAATCGCGAACGAGTAGAAGACTGGGCTGTCGCTGCCAAGTATAATGGGAAAAATCGAGTAGGCGGTAGCTCGGGTCGGCGTACTATTCTCCACTATACTTTCTTCCATTCTTCTTCTTCGCCTGGTCTCACTCCGCTTTACTCGCTTTCTTTACTTTCAAACCGTCGCATTATATCGCGCCACGTCGAACGACGTGTTATAAATTAGAGATTCTATAACAGAGTCTGGCCACGAACAATTTTGTCAAAACGAGAAAGAAGAGTGTACTGTCTCTTTGTATGTGCTATCACATTTTAACTTATATACTGAAAAAATGTAATAAATTTGAATAAATATTTGTTTAAATAATATTAATTTAACATTTATTTATGGTATAGACTCTCTCAAATTTTTAGAATAAATTATTGTCACTCTCCGAAGAGTGAAATCTTACCCATATAAAGAATAAAAATTGAGCCACTCTTTTCAAGACTGGCTCAATTTTCATTCTTTACTCTTTAGAGAGATTCCACTCTTCGAAGAATTTAGAAAAAATATTTACTGAATAAAAAATGATAGTGTGTGTGTTGACTCAAATTAATGGTTCCTATGCTAAATAAATATATTCGCATTTAGTATAAATATTTAGCTAGTATTGTTTGATCAAATATTTATTAACATTTAGTACATTTTTCTCTCAGTGTGCTATCTTAGTCATTCTAACTTACTGAAAGTTGGCAAAAACGACGAGCCAATCAAGAGTCTGTCATCTCGCGGCTAGATTCTATTACAGGTCTCTAGTGTAAATCAATGCGGTCGAAGGACGATCCAAGTAGAAGAGTGGACTTTGTTTTATTCATCGAATATCAAAAAGACGCGACATGCGCATCATGCGTGAAACGGGATGCACCCTAAGAATTGCACGCGGGGTCAATGAGCCGCGCAACGGTCGAGCCGCGTCCGTCGGCCGTATTAATTAGGTAAACGGTGTTCTTATTGCCGACCTCTTTCAACGATTAATCACGGAACAACTCTCTCTCTCTCTGCGACGGTGGACTCGCACGCAGCTCCTCTACATGGTATATCACCGCATCGAGATCGGTGTCATGTTATATATACCCGGAAATCGTATTGCATATCGCGTGTCGTGTATAATATCACGTGTACCTGTCGATAACGTCTTGCATCCACCAGTACGTCGCGTGGCGTCTATCACATTTCCGACGTCCCTATCTGTGCCTGTCTCTCCAATATCGCTGTCAATCGAGAGAAACCGAAACACTCCTCTCGCGACGCAGGCGATACAATCGCAAACGGCATTGGCACGCGCCGCTTAAATCGCGATACACGCAACAATCGGTGGCGGTCGTTAGGGCAAATGATCACGAATATGCCGCAACGCCGAGCGATACGACGCGTCTCATATAATGTTAGAGGGAGGCATAAATCAATTTTTAACTGTGCCGCGGCTGTGGGTCGACGGTCGAGTTCCGATCTCCATTGGTACGCCGTGCGTTGCAGCGGACGGTTACTCGGAGCATAATCGGTTCCATGTATCGTCGCGAATAACCAATTATGAGGAAATAAACGCATTATATATACAATTGTTTGAGGAAATGACCGTGGCGAAGAGGAAAGGCAGGTACAATAAGGTTGTTGGAGCAATAACAAGATTATTACGATGAGAACAAAATATATTAGCCATTCACAATGGCGAGAATAAAGGTAGCAAATCGTTCGATGAAATAATGTACGCGAAAAGTATTACGTACCTATTTAGGTATTACATATTTAACGAAATAGTTATATTAACTGCGTTTGGCAAAAATAGCATCACCTTTTAATTTGCAATTGTCAAATTTTTTAAGCAAGTTCTCTAGTCTTTTTACATAATATAAAAATTTTAATACTGAGAATAAATTTGTAAATATAATATGTAAATATTTCTAAATTTTTTCAAATTTTTTGACAGTATAGAATTTTTTAAAATAAGTCTCTAAAAGTTTAAAGAATATTTTGGATTTTGCAATTATAACATCTATGTTATGTTACTTTCAATTGTCAACTAATAACTAAAAATTTAACTTATAGGCACAAATGTGAAAATTATTTTATGGGATTATAAAAATAATTATGTAGAAGTTGCTAGAATGTTAAAACCTTCATTACTAAAAATTACTTTTCAATCAATAACGTTTCATTTTAATATCAGTTTGACATTATCGTGACTTGTTCTGCTTAAGAAATTATTTTGGAGTCCAAGTTATTTTCAGAACAATATCTAAATTTTTAAATACTTCAATAATATCGTTCTTTCTGTGTATATATGATGTAGAACGTACATGATATGTGTATATAACGAAATGACACGTTGTATATGCCCACGTTTCGCGTGGCACGTGTGTGCGGCATATTAACTAACACGCGCTAATGTTAATTCTAGCCGCAACGTTAACGATCCTAACGTTCACAGCAACATTAACGATCGGGAGGCCGGGGCGCCGCAAGTCCGAGGCTCGCCTCTGTATCGCGGCGGGGACGTTCGCACTCACATTGCAGACAGTGCTCTCTTATATAAGTCAAAAGCGAAACGGACAGATAGCTGAAGAGAGAGAAATAGAGAAGTTAGAGATAAATAGGTGGAATAATAGTCAACGAGACCACGAGGCGCGTAACGCGCACCGACGACGCGACGCCAAGCACGGTGACGCTCAATTGACCACCTAAATCCCGTTGCGATCGTTTTGCCTCTCGAATATCAGCGTGGGATGCGGGACGTCGCGGGAGAGTTTTCGTCGAGACAACGAGTGATCTTCGACTCGGCGCGAATATCGTATGTCGCGCGAAGTGCAGCTGGAAGACAACGATTACACGGCTTCGTTCTGTCGGAGTACGGTGGATATCTAAGCGTGATCAATTTGCATTAAGTGTGTCTTCCCGACACTCTTGCGCTGATGACATTTCTCTCCAACGTATGTTTCCGTCGAATGACGTCGAGGAAATTGCAAAAATCGTGTAATACGAGCTAGCGTGTAATCTAAGCTCTTTCCTCCCTCCCTCCCTCCCTCTTTCGTTCCCTTTTTTCTCTCGATGACAGCTCTGCACTTCAGCTAATGAATGCTACGTGAATGCACGCGACGAGTTTGGCGAGGAAGTACGTTCTTTCGCGCGAGTACAAAGTGTAGAATATATATATATAAAATTGACTGCGTAGCGAAGAGAGAATGAGAGAGAGAGAGAGAGAGAGAGAGAGAGAGAGAGAGAGAGAGAGAGAGAGGAGACAGAGTTCAGTCGACGCTCGAGAAATTACCCGCGTGCAGCTCTCCCGCCTGTTGACGATGGGGCCAACTCGAGCGGATGTCTCCCTTATCAGTACCAGAGCAAGGGCCGGAGTTTCCCCCGCGCAGGGTAGGATTGCACCACGTCGCGACGTAACGGTAACGGTCTAACGATCGCCGCTCCTTCGTACCTCCCGTCTACGACCGCCGTCGTCAGTCGGAGCGCGGCGACGGACTAGAAGCTGCAGCGGCGGCACATCGCGCAACCAGGACGTTCCACGCAAGTTCCAGCTGACGTCCTGACAGGGCGGGCGTTCGAGGGGGGGCATTCCACCGTGGCGAGGAAGGAAGGAATACGCATCCCGTGCACTCTCTCCGGACCGAATCCGAGCTCCGGATCGGATCTTTACTCCGACGACCCGGGATTAACGATTCGTATCCTCGAATCGGCAAACAATTCGCTGCGGCTCTTTCCTTTTTAACGCGAAGGCCACGAAGAAAGAGAACTTGCTCGCACGCGGGTTCTTCAATGATCTCCGATCGCGAGATACTAATCGTCACGCTGGAATTTCCAAGTGAAAACGCTCACGTCGGTCGATCGACACGCTGTAGGAGACCCCCGTTTTCTAAATCTGACGTTTCTTTGACTCGCAAGCCTGCTTGCGCATCCACCACCCCTCTACGATTTCCTACCCTCTCTCTCTCTCTCTCTCTCTCTCTCT
>NW_017278737.1:864-78557 GCF_001594065.2 Cyphomyrmex costatus | reverse complement strand
TCCCCCCCCTCTCTCTCTCTCTCTCTCTCTCTCTCTCTCTCTCTCTCTGTCTCGGATACTCGGTCAATCCGTTCCTCTCTCCGCCTTGCCCTCAGGCGGATAAATCGCGAGGGCGCCGATTAGCGTCCACGAATCGACGCGCACGGATCCCTCCACGCGGAGAGGACACGTACACATCGGAGTATCGCGTGTTCGAGCGTGAATCAAGTAGAACTGCGCACCACCTGTCAATGACTGACCGCTCGAACGCGAGTTCGAGTTGACCCACCTCCTGCTTAGGAGAGCCGTCGGCCGATCGAAGCCGCCGCCACCGCCACCGCCACCGCTGTCGAGGCTGACTCTGTCGCCACCACGCGTTGCCGTCGAGGCTCAGCCAGGTGGACGACGTGGATAATCGGACGTCGCGCTGCCGTCATGTCGACGCACGTGTACCGTGCGCGGTGTACGTCGGCCGCAGCAACCGCGAAACCGGTGGTATACAGAGACAAAGGGAAGATCGCGATCGCCGTCGTCGACGGGCGTTCGCTCGGTGCTGCCCCGATGATCGTCGACGACGGTGAGAACCGTATGTATAATGGGTTGGGGTAGGCTAAGGGTAGGGAGAACAGTTCTAACGCGCCGGCGGATGAAGCCTAGAGAGGGAACACGAAGAGAAGGATGAGAGAGAGAGAGAGAGAGAGAGAGAGAGAGAGAGAGAGAGAGAGAGAACGCGACAGCGGTTGCTGAGACGGGTCAGACAGCACCCGGCCAACTGCACATCGCTGAATGAACCCACCGTGACCCCGACGTTCTCCCGCATCCGAACCACAACTACCCCGTGATACCCACCGTCTCTCCCTTCGCCTCCCTATCTCTCTACCTGACTTCCCACCCACCAACGTGATCTTGATGTTATTTTATACATAAACGCGTCTTGCAACCCACCCGCTCGTCCCCTTCAGCAATATCGTCCTCTCGTGAGATGCAGCGATACGCTACTCACTGGGATCTCACTTCCTAAATAAGTTTCTCTCCAGAGAAATATCATTTCTTGCAACGACACGTCTCGGATTATATATTTCTCGAAAGATGAATCTCTGAAGTTTAGTCTACAATTGGATTGTAATCACGATAATTGAAATAATTTTTCACGCTTTGTTGCTTCTTCGAGATTCGTATCTTAATTGAATCGGAACCATCTTTGCTAATTGAATTGTTGAATGTAAGAAACCGATACTCATTTGAGTAACTTCAATATCATCTGTCGTATCTAGTTGAATACAACACTCAAACTAAATCTCGTAATTAAACTAAAAATTAAAACAATATTGAATCATAAAATTAACATAGTCCGTAGTGTTAAACGTTAAATAAAATCGTTTAACTTACATTAAACTCAGCATAACGATGCGATGGTTCGTTATAATACGATGTGATATTATACTTGAGTTTTGAGAGCCATAGTGAGAGGTCGTCAAATATTTGAGATAAATTAATTTGTTTATCTGACAAATTTTGCTAAAGAGAAGAGGGTTGTAGGTCAACAATCTCTTGTTTAGGAAATTATTTGATGGTACTGCGCAATAGCAAACGTATTAGTATTTATTTCTTCTTAATGAAAGAGAGGGGCGCTTAAGAGCGCACTCATACTGAAACATTATTCGCTCTACTATGTCTTCTACGCGTCAGGCCTTACCCTCCCTCCCCTGATATAGCCATTCTATATCTGTTACTTGTCAGTGTCAATAGCTGTTAGCAACACTTAAAGGGTTTGATCATCGTCAATGGAATTTGCTGAATGGAACTCCGAACAGCCTCATCCAACTCGAATAGAGCAATAAGCTAACTTATTCTCGACCGTGTAATCACTCTACTCTTTCTCTTCCGCTTTCAATGTCAACCTTATTGTTAGTAAGCTGAAATTAAATGAGTGTCTGGTCATTAATTAATATGAGATCTCTATAAAAATAGTTTGAAGAGAGATTATAATTGTAATTTAATATGAATTGATATAAATACTTATATGTATAATGTTTATACTTACAATTAGAACTATTAGCACAAAAAAATGTAAAAAAGTACGATACATTTAAAACTTAATTTTATTTGAGTACATATATGTATAATATATTAAATACAAAATGATTTTTAAAGCTATATCTATTAAAACATTTTTATTTCGAACGATAAAATAATGATAAAGTAAAAGATTGTTATATCGAATTATGACACCAATAAAATTTCTTTCAACAATAAGGATAATTTGTTGCTAATGAGCGATAATATAGCCATCGTAAAATGACTAGTCGTGGAGTAACAAACTTTATCTCTCATTTAGTAGCCAATGTGCATCAGTACCGATATCGGCACCTTATTTAACCATCACGCGCATGCTGGATCCGTTGTGACGTCAAGGGGGCGAAAAATCAATCCACCCTACTGCCGCGCTGTGCGGCAGGGATGTGACTGTATGCGCGATCCACCACCATCTACTCCGTGTTGTCGCTGTTAATTGTTACAGCGGTCACGTTCGCGAATGTAATAGCGGAACAATGAAAAGCTTTTATAGGGTTTCAGCAACACAACGAAGACACGCAAAAGCGCGTCGCGTTTACTTCGCAACTCGCAAACTCTGACTGATTGTGGAGAAACCAATGTTTATCGACGCGGCCGAGATCAACCGCAATTGTGAATCACGTGCATCTTCGTTGACATATCACGTTTCATGATACCGAATGATCATCAATCTGTACATGCGAATCAACGATTGTATCGTAAATACAATAATCGAATACTCGATAAAAATCAATTACTTCATTAACGTACGCATTTATACAGTGTTTGTTTAAAATAAAAAAGCTTGTTTTAAAAAGTTTGTTTTAAATCAAATAGCTCGAATTCTATATTAATTATCATTTTCGTCAATTTTGTACGTATACATATAATTACAGTTCTTTTAACTCGTAAACATTTCAACATGAAGATATAGGTATATATATTTTGACGTCTTGCTATTTCTTTTAATTTATAAATATATTACCACTTAAGTAAATTAAGTATTATCTATTATCTTTAAGTAGAATCATAAATTATGTTTAAAAAAAACAAACATAGCTGAAGATAGTCAAGAAGTCTTCTTCATTTATTATTTTTTAATCACATGACACAATGTTCTTTATATTTAAAATTTCCAAAGTCATATAGTAAAAAATATTATGTATTTATGTTAAAATTGGATCTTGTTAAAATGTTTGCATTAAATGTTAACGTTAATGTTTATTTAATGCAGTTAATTTAACATACTATTAATGTTAATTTTACTGAAACGTACTAATTTTAACACATAGATGTTAATTTTACTGAAGAATTGCTCTTACAATTTGCTTACCAATTGTAACAATATTATATTTTTTGTGTTAATTTCATGTATAACATTTATATTATTTCCTAACATATTTACCGTGTGTCAAGTAATAAATTTAAGTGGATTATTTGAGATATCCCTGAAATGTGTAAAATTTTACACAAGTTTTCCAACTACTGTGCATCAAATTTGTCTTAAAAAAAATACAATCTTACATACTGTAGTAAACAAACGTTTATACGTACTTCTTGAGAGTCCTACGAAAATTGCGGCAGAGACAATCAAGAATGCACGGTACATTCATTGACGGTACTTAACCGATTAATTAATTGCCCTGACTTTCGACACGTACGCGGCAGCAGTACTTATATAACACGGCAGGGGACCTTACCGGCAGGAAGTCTAATACGCGAAATTACACGAACACGCGTATAATGGCGATCGCGTGTCTTGCACGTACCAATAAGCAGTGACAAACACGCGTTGAGGCAATCAAATGCAGCAACGTGCGTCCTCCCACGTAATCGTTTCTCTCGCCAAGTCGGCTCCACGTGAAATTCCTTCGGCCGGCTGTTCGACTGCAACTGAAATCGCGACACGGAAAACGGCGCCTTATACGCGACGAGGCATTAATGCGTTGACTTCGACCGTGGAAGATAAACATACGGCCCATTGATAAGTAATCCACAACCGTGCGACGCAAGTCGCACTTTGTGTACACTATGATACCTGACGGCAACGATGTATTCCTCCACGGAACTAACTGTTCTGCCACGCAGTTTACATCACGAAGTTTACCTTGAAGTCAATGGAAGGGGACCTTGAGAGATTGTTACGAGTGCTATTTTCGATCTCCGCAGAAATCAGCAAATAATAGGGTAAAGTGGTACAATTTCGAACATTCTGAATAAAGTAGGACTTGAATCCAATTTTCAATTCAAGTTTGATTTTCTCCTGTTTTGATATCTTTCGGTACCCTCCACACACAAAGAAAGACTCACCAAGCTTTAACTTCAAAAATGGAATTCAAATTTTATTTCGTTCGAAATTGTACCACACTTTACCTACTTGATAAAAATAGGCTGATAAAATTCCAGTATAACATTACGTTTTCTATGAATATATTATTGTCCTATGAATACATTAACTTCTAAGAATTGCACACTTCTTGTTTACGCATATTTTGAATCTTTATTTGTATTGTGCATCAAGATGTACTTCATGTTTCCTATTTTTATGAAACGTATAGAATTACAGGGGGAGGGGAAGATTCTTTTCTTATTATTCACGATTAGCACATAATATTCTGCTACAAACAGCAAATATGTATATATAGTATCGATTGAGATACTTGGATGCTTATATAACGTACGTAATGTAAACAACATGTGGATATTTATACGTGCAAGCTAAACAATTTTCCGACCTAAGCGGTTTATGACCATGCGCGCCTCATTGGTATCCAATAGCGACGTACGCGCTATAATGCATATAATTAGCATATAATTATAAATAAAAAAAAAACTACACGGGAAACGCGTTGCGTCGTTCTGTATGGAAATATTGATTTGTTTATCTACTACGTTTTCCAGAATTGATGCGCTTGCATAATTAGAATCGCCTCGACCTCAAGTAGAAAGTCATCAAAATGGCATTAAACTGGCGCCAAGATAATTATTAAAACATTTTTTGATCAGTTATGATTAACTTTAATCATTACATTATCTTCACTTTATTGTGATCTATTAATCTGCTAGAAACACTTCGTATACATATATTGCATATATGTATGTGTTGACAAAAAAGTGACACAAATAATCTAAATCTTGAAAACTCATGCAGTTTTAAATAATGCATATAATTAAATATATTCCAATAATAAACACCAATTACAAATAACATAACGTCAATGTTATAATTTCACATAACATTGCAAATATGTTATATATGAACTTATATTATTATAAATTTATATATTGTTAAGTATAAATTATGTTACTTGATGTTTACTGGAATGTAATTGAAAATGTAACTTGGAAAGAAAATAAAATTATGTATATTCTATTTAAAAACTACTATTTTAACAAAAACATTGCTCCATTCCGAATTTAAAAAATGCTCTTTCAAAAAGTTGCTAATTTTTAATGTCATTTTCCTATCACCATGTAGCGATATTTCATATCGCGAAGGCAATTTCCTCGAGCAATAAACACTCGCCTGTCAGTATGCGTATGCGTTTTATTTACGTGCGAGGCAACTTGAGCAGCCTTTATTGCGTTGCTTAAGATTCTTTAGATATGCAGAGCACTCACGAGGTGAATCAAAACTTGAGCCGTACATAGAACAATTATTTATCATCGAATGACGTTATCAGTCGCATTATAAACAATGAATGCATCATTCGTGATGTAACAACGTAACAAAGTAGAAGAGCTAATAAAGCATAAATTTTCGCGCAAAATCACTTTAAAAATTATATCCGATAACATTTTAATGCGCACTTTGTATTTTGCGATGTATCGAGATAAAAAAGTGATAGGAAGAAGCTGGAAATAGACACCAAGTGGTTAAACAAAGGAAATCAACAATGGAACATGTAAATGATACGTGTAAACAAAGTACATGCATTTCGCATTCCTCGACTATCTGTTATTGTGTTTTAAACTAGCGACAAATATTACATTGCTGACAATGAGATATCCAGCGAGCAAAATGAAAAACACAACTACGCTTAAAAAAAAAGTCTTTAATTTTAAAATATTAAAGTGTTCTATTTTTGTCTCTGTTTTTTAAACACTTATATAAAGATATTTTAGTTTTAAATATTTTGAATGAACAAAAAACTCTATGTACTTGAATTTAAATCCAGACACGTAGTGTTTTATTTATTGAAAAAGTTTAAACCTAAAATATCTTTAAGTGTTCAAAAAACGCAGACAAGAATAAAACATTTTAATATCTCAAAATTAAACTTTTTTTTACAATATATTCAAATAGCAAACCGTGGAAAAAATTATGACACGTAGTCTGCGATTCGCGCTCTTCGACAATACGAGCGACAAACAAACGTCCCTAACGCCGTATTCGGCATCAATCAAAATAGATTCAACAGAGGCATTATTCGATGCATCAAGTCGCAAGCATCATTAGCTTATTAAGTTAGTTAAGCGAGGACGAAAGAAGACAACGTTGTGCATTGCGGCAGTCATAAAGTTACCATCAGACGTCGTTTTAGCTTACTGCGGTATTTCGCCTTGTATTATTTGTACAACGACTTTTTTATTATTCGAAATTTGCATTTCTATTTGATATCATCTGAAGAAACATTAATAATAGTTATCTCTTAGAAAATATTTTTACGATACATGAAAATATCGTTTTTATGTTTTCTCTATGAAGTAGGCGTCAGTATTAGACATAAAGTCGATAACTGCAGTATAAATAAGTCTAGAAGATTAATTAAAAAACATTGAGTACGAGTAAATGATATTTTAAACGTTGGAATTATTTTTTTGCTTATGTATTCCTTTATCTTTGTTTAATTTGTATCGTGAATAATAATTAATTGGCTTGTAAATAATATGATATATTGTAAACAATTCGCCTACTAAATAAGCAACCAAATTTCTTATAAAATTCTATAATCGAGTGTGTTAAAGTAAATTTACATTTTAATAAGGTTATAATGAAACTTTTGTACTCCGTTTTTCAATCTGTTTAAACTCCATATTTAAGAAATTTTACCATTTAAATGTAAATGAGCGACATTAAAAAATCATTTTTTTAAAGTAGATATTCATTTTTCATAATAAAGATTTGAAGATTAAACATATAAATTAAACGAATAAATTGATGTCAAACTGCAACTTGTAAATTTAATTGTTTAAATTTACTTAAATAAACTGGTTAAAAAATATTCATAAAAATATAACATAAAATACTGTTTAGAAAACACTTATAAAAATATAATATAATATAAAATATATGTATATATAAAAATTTTCTCATTAACTCCCCTGATTATAAAATTAAAAGTTTATATCATATATATATGATTATAGTAAACTAGTATTGTAAATAGAAATGTTTAATGATGAATAATATTAGTAAATCGCATTTTATCTCTCTGAACTTGTGTGTACATATATATTGATTCACACAACTTAAAAATAAATCTGCTGGGTCGGAATATGTAAACATGTTTATATTACTTAATGTTATTATACTGTTGGACATATATAAAAGTAACATAATTCACAGATAGCTTATGATAAATGCGTTTTATGATCTATCTTACGTTGCATAAAATAAGCCGGAATAAATTGATTTAGCTGACAGGCTAGTACAAGGCGATTAGACGCCCACTATTACATCGATAACCGTATCTAGGTCATGCAAATTATAGCGCTCAACTTTTTTAAATGTTACTCAACAATTAAAGTTTTTGCATATAATTGCGTAATTTCTTTTCTCTCCGTTTCATACTTACATCTTTTTTCATATAAGACAAAGTGTGTGTCAAAATTATCGTAAAATTGCTTTCAAAAAACAGTTTTTTATTCATATTTTATATGTATTGATTTTTTAAAATATTTTCTAAGCACAAAATATTGTATTTATTAAAAATTTCATCTTTCTTATTTTGTTACTACATGTACTTTAAACAACTAATAAGGAACATGTGCAAAGATATTTATTACACCATATTTTAAATTATTTGATAAATATTATTAAAGCTGAAATAAAAATGAAAATAATTTAAAAATATGTTTTTAAGAAATACGCTTTTACAACGCGATAAGCATAGAATAAGTGGCGCTATCTGTAGACTCGTATTATGAAATAACGAGAAAAGCTTTTTTGTTCATTGGATAATAAACTGATGTAAATTTAAATTATATATACAAAATTTGATAACTGAAAATAAAACTATATTAAATGTTCTGCAAATTTTGTTTCTAACTAACAAATATCATAAATGTACTTTTAAATAAAAGATTAGTCATTTTTTTATATATTTTAAATAACAAGTTATTTTTTTTATTCCAAAAGTACACTTAATTCTACGTATGATGTATATACATTTTATTTTAAAAAATTTAAAGTCATTACTAATTAAAAAATCGTATAATTTTATTAAACTAAATTTTATTCATTGGTTAGTTAAAATTATCTGTTAATTGTAATTTGCAATTTTAATCAGATTAAGAAGTTATGGCTCAATGAACTTCGGTTTAGTAATGCAAGAAAAAAATAATTTTTATAAGAATATTATTAATCTATATTCAATTTTCGAAATGAACCTTGAATTCCTTCGATGTCCATTACTAGACAGGACGATTTCAATTTTAGTAAACGAGCATTCTCATTCGTACGACTCAACTTTTCATCCCGTAGAAACCATTCTCTATTTTTTTCAATTTTTTCTTGCCATGCATCTATGTATAAAAGAAATAAGTAATATTATTATATATATATATATATGTATATATATATATATACACATATATGTATATATATATATATATCAAATAATCCTAAAAACTATTTTTATAATTTTATGAAATTATATGTATGTACGTATATGACAAAAGCTTAACTAACAAAGATTTTGTGTGTGTGTGTGTTTATAAATATATTTTTATTTATAAACAACATATAAAGCAGAAACGCTTTTGTAAAAAAAGGTAAAATTAATATTATTTAAAGTATAAAAAAGTTAAAGAATTATGTATATTTACCATTTAATTCTTTAAAAGTGCCTGCTTTGCCACCCCATTCATTAGGTAATACATCTTTGTTTATGTAAGCATATAATTCTTCCGGACCACCGTTAAAAATGTGAAACTGCAATGAAAAATATTCTTATATGTATTTTTTGTTCCTAAATCTTATTTACCTAATGGTTACTTTTAACCTTTGACCTCACCTTTTGAGTCAATTTTTCTTTTAAAAGTGGATAAAATACATTGATTAAACTAGTGACAAACGATGGTGCGTGAAGAAAGTAAATACGAGACAATCGGAAAGGCATACTATCTTGCACCGCCAACATTGCTCGCCTTACGATAGATTGTGTAGGAGTGAATTTTGCAAAGTGCGCCATACTAAATCCCTAAAAAACAAATTTATTTTTAAATAAATTTTTAATATTGATAATCATTGGTAAACAATTTAAGAATAATTCACATTTTTTTAAGACAAAAGTGAGAATAGGAGTATAAAATTTAAAAAATGAAGTTTTGCTTAATAAATTTACATCATCTAATTTTTACTTACTAGATTTCGTTAATAAAGCTATGCACAAATTTATTTATTTTTGAAGTAACAGCGACATAACTAGACGAGAGTGCACTCAATGTACTTCGCGCTTAAGTGCAACTTTCCATATTCTATCCCACAGCTTTACACCCAACCCTCTGTATATACAGTTCTTAAAGTATCACATAAGTATGTTATATCGTAAAAAAAATGCACATATTAAAACAATATTTCACATTCGCTTTAACAAAATTTGAACTTTTTGAGATAATGCCGAAGATTTATTAAGATATATGTCTCAGATAAATTATGGTATTATTATGATTCTAAGAGTGTAAGAATGATAATAAGATACAAAGTACAATAAAAAAGAGTGTTGAAGTAAAAACACTAGCGCAGTATCATACCTGAAGATCTATGATCATAATATTGGACAAACAGAATTCTTCCATCAAACGTGCATCAAGTATCATTAAGACACGTTTCACTATTGCTTGAAACGAAAACTTCTCCATATCGGTGTCACGTAATCGAAAGATGGTGGCACGGTACCCTTCCTCAGTTAATGATGGCAAGGTAAAGTAGTCTCTAATAAAAATGTTTGTTTATACTATAGAAACATATGAAACAGTAAAAGTCGAGACTTCGATTTGTTAGCTTAAAATCAGTTACTTTCTTTTTTAGTCTATTGTATTTTATGAAAAAAATCTAAAATTTATTTACGTTATACTGAAGAAGTTTCGAGTACTAGAAATTTAAGGTTTATTTACGTAATATTGTAAGAGCCTCGAATATCTTGAGACGACGGATCGCGAGCGGCGAAAAATTCTGGCAAAGATGTTCGGACGGTGTAGTATCTTTCCAAGATTAATTTACACCTCTCAATGCTGTTCTTGCAATTGAAAAGAAATCTCTCCAGTTTGTTGTCATCTGTAATAAACAAAAGATGTGTATAAAGGTCACATTCTCATGGTTAGTCAAAAGTAAAAAAAATATATAACATTTTTAAAAAATTTAAATATATTATAAAGTATAAAGTATTTTTGAAACACTACATGTTTTGTTTAAAATACTTTTATATGTACCTTATGTTATTCCCTCTTGTTTTGATATTACACGCTTAAAAACATAAAAGTCAATTTTTGCAAATTATGTTTTTTATCATTTTAATATACATAAAAGTATTTATAAAAAAGTACGTGTCTCTTAATTTATGTTATATTATAGCTCATCCAAATTGACAAGACAAATGTTTGGGTTTGTTTCTTTGTTTAGACACATTTAGATTAAATACTTTTCAATATTTTATATATGTATTATAATTATATTATTTGATTTGAAATTATACTCCTTCATTAAATAAAATAATATGTTATTTTATCAATGTGATTACGAACAAACCTATGTGATTCGGCAAATGTGATTGTTTCGAAAGCCATTCTCGAAGCGCTCTGATATCTTGTTTTCTCATTTCCGGATCAGATGGAAGTTCCTTGTCTATACGTTTCTGTTGCGCCGGCGTAGGTGGTAACAACGTCATGATTTTCTGAGACAACCACTGAATCGATATTGTTGTCTAACCACAGATGCGAAGATTGCAAAATTTAGTGCAAGAGAAGAATAATTCTGATAATATGATTGTTACTGTAATGAGAGAAAATCACACAGATTTATTTTTATTAATATAAGTATTTATTTTTATTAAATATAGGTAAGTATAATAAAAAAAATAAGAGAGATCCTCCACACTAGTTTATTGATACATAACTGATATAATCACAACACACTTTAACACCGAAAAACGTCCGAAGAACGTCCCTAGAACATACAAGACATTCACTAGAACATCTTTAAAATGTCTTCGGGAGATTTATGTTGGAAAAATATTATTTTTGCAAACAATTGAAATATAATCAACAAAGTTAACTGTGCCAACATTTTGACTCTAGTCTAAATTAAGTCCTTCTCTGTGTAGGAATTAAGCACAAATAACTGAAATTTTAATAATAATTTCATTTATTATTATTATCATTATTATAATTCAATAATTTGTACTTCATTTCTACATTGAGATTAAGGAGGTTTTAAATCCAGAGTTAAAATGTTTGCAGATAATTTTGTTAATAAGTACATTTTAATTGTTAAAAAAAATTATGTTTTATTATCTTATAACTCTATTATTTACATACCGCGAATACTCATATAGACATTTTTTACTTAAATTTGATTTATTTTTCAGTCACATGTTATTTTTATTTATTTTATTTTTATTATTATTACAATATTGTTTTGTTATTTAATATAAAATTTTCACAATTTATACTTAGAGTTATAATTTAGCAATTATTTCAACATTTTAGCAAAATTTACGACACATATTGAATACTAAAATAATAAACTTGTTGCAAGTGTTGTTTATTTAAAAAAAAATCTACAATTTTTTTTAAATTATTGATGTTTGCTACATGATGCAAGATTACATCTATCATTTACTTTCACACATTTTCTATCAGAACAGGTAAACAAGAGACACTAGGTCATACGTTTTAGCAGTTTGATTTTCTCATTTTAACGAACAAATATTTGATCACAAATTGCAAATACCATGATAAACGAAATTTTGTAGCAAAGACGTCAAAAAATTTTGAAGTCTTAAATAGAATGTCAAAAACGTATATATATAATTTAAATATCATTTGCGGCTTTTCTACTGTTTTTGTACTAGTATTATTAATTTACACGTATTTCTGCAGAAATCGTCATTGTTTACATGATTTAGCCGTATTATTCAGATAATTGTGCGCATCTTTCATATATCATACAGTAATTTATTTACTGCTGTAAAGACATTTCCGTTCAGCCTCGACGCTATGCGTAAACGATATTTATCTCTTTAAAATATGTACTTAACGAACGAAAGTGAAGAAGTAATCGGAAATAATATTGCACACGCCACGTGGTGGGCAAGAGAAACGCAAAGGAGAGTGCGTACGTGACATGAATTCGATCTCAAGGCGACCTCATTTCAAATTATTACCAAATTTTGAACGCGCATTTTTTTTGAACCGATCAATTCATTGAATACTGATTAGTTTACGACAATTCTTCGTTGTTATCGCAAATAACATTCATTAAAGAAAAGGGAATTTACACACATTACCGCGTTTTTTCAATAAAATTAAATTTAAATTAAAAAATTGAATTAAATAAAAAATTAAATTAACACCAACACACCAGATTAAACTTTCAATTCTTAAGTTTTTAATATAAATTTTTGTTTTTAAATTTAAATGTTTGTTATACTTTACATGTTATATAGACAACAGAGCAAAACTTACAACGGTTCAAATATTTCATAGTTTTTAACAATTAACAAATTTTCATTATTATAATTTGGCTTGCGAAAAGAAAGGGTGTGATATGAGCATAACCGACTAATTAATTTTTATCTTTTTAATAATTATAATAACCTTCATAAAGTGTTGAAATGCAAACATTATATATTTATAATTTAAACTCTAAATAATTTGCAAGCAATTTTAAGTTGCAACTTTATATAATCCAATTTTTATATAATTATATCACGTTTATCAGCTTACTTACTGCAAGTAATATTGCTGATAAATCGGCGAAAATATTATGGAGTGGATGATATATACATATGTATGAGAGGAATTTTATGCTGCAGAAGATAGAATAATGATAGATAATCTCGAGAAGAAATAAATATGAGATAATATAGGAATAACTGCATTAGACAAAAGATACAATTATAAAATGAAGATAAAAGATGAATGATCGTGCATTTTCCTTTTTTTGAATGAATAAGTGTGATGAATAATTAAACTTATTTCAAATTATTACCAAATTTTGAAAGCGCATTTTTTTAAACCGATCAACTCATTGAATATTGATTAGTTTACGACAATTATCTGTTGTTATTACAAACAACATTCATAAAAAAAGGAGGAATTAAACATATTTATTACCGCGTTTTTTTCAATAAAATTAAATTTAAATTAAAAAATTTAATTAAATAAAAAATTAAATCGACTCCAACATCAGATTAAACTTTCAAGATAAGAGGTATATACAATTTTACTTTTTTTAATAATCTTTTCTTAAAAAGTAGGTTTTATTGAACAATTAAGAAAAAGCAATTTTATGAATTCGGCATAAGTATTTGTAATTTTGTATTTTGCTGATTGTTTATATCTAGACTAAAAGAAAGCATATTTCAAAGATCGATCTTAGATATTACGACACTTACCTTGCAATAGATAGCGAAATATCACACAGACATGATGCAAAAATCATGCATGTTGCATTACGGAGGCCAACTCGACGAATGAAGAAGTACCTTCCGCGGTTCCTGTCGCTCAGGATTTCTACCTGCTCGAGGTAAAACGATTCCTCTCCTCCGCGTGTTAGTTGTACACCAAGTTCCCCACCATTCAGACATTGTACACACACACATACATATATAACATACCGCATATGAAGAATATTCACGCATACAGGCTTATAATATCGAACATATGCGTAATTAAATAAAAAGAATGCAAAATATCATATCTGTCTCGATGTTTTTATTACAAAATTTCGCTGATGTGATCAGCTTACGAGTCAGCTTACAAATTAGTAGGTTATAATTATTATTGATCTCGTAAGAAGATAATACAGTTTGGAAAACTCTTTGAAAAGCATTAAACAATCATTAAAATATCATTAGTGTAATAAGACAGAAATCGCAAAATCAACAGAGATCTAAATTTTAAAAGCAAATTACTGAAAAAAATTAATATTTAAGACGTTATTTAATTATTATTATTAGTTTTCATAAATAAAGTTATATAACTTTTGTTAAGAATAAATAATATAACGAAAGTAAAGAGCAAATAAAAATCAAATTTAAACATCTATAATATAAAACGTTTAATATTTATATATTAATCTTAAATGTTTATACATATTTAAGATTAAACATTTCATATTACACATACTTAAAATTTTAAATTTGACTCTTACTTATTCTTTATTTTCGTTATATCATGTATTACTTTTCATCACTTTATAACTGCGGTTCGCAAAGTGAACCAGAAGTATAACAAAGTTATTAATATAATTGTATATTTGTACCGTGTTTATAAACTTTCCAATAACCAGCGCAGCTTGCATAATTAAGGTAATTGATGCACATCTGGTTATGAAAATATTTACACAAAATTACAAATTTCCACAAGAAAATTTTAAAGATTAACATGAAAAACCTAGCTCGATATAATTTATTATATTACTCAGTGTTCTAAATTCTATAGCTTTCTATTAAAAATTAGCAAATTACATTGAAGGAATGCAAGAATAGCCAGGTTAAATTCACATTTGAAGCACAAAAGTTTATCAAACACAAACAGCCGCATAACGCAATAATCTTTAACATTCCAGATTTATTTGGAAATCAACGATTGCACTTAAAAATTATAGTGATACTAAATTACCTTTCGCGATGTGACATAAAATCAACAAAAGTTTTAGTTCTATCTTCCTCTATTTTTCCTCATCTTTTTTTTTTCAGCTCCATCTTTCTATGGTGAAATTGGACCACAAAATTACATCATATTTCTAGTGTTGTAAATGGTGAAACCAAATTCACCATGCATGGTGTTACAGTTGGCAGAAGTCTGATAGGCTTGATAGGCTTATACTTCATGTGTGTTAATCGTTACTATATATGTTACTATATTGTTATTGTATATATATATACTCTAATAATTTGCGTTGTTGATACACTATTAACACATAAAACCTTATTATTAAATCTAAAAAAATCTAATTGATCAATTGGGATATGAACGTGTAAACGTTATCACAAAATGCGAAGTTTCTCGCGAAATGGTGGACTGTATTACCATATGCAACAGCGCTTGTATAACATGCATCTGGTGTATCCTCTTTTCGGTATGGTACGAACCTATAAAAATAATGGGTTACAAACGATAAGAGTGTGTCGAAGTATCTATGTTTGTTATGTGTATTTCTTCAGTTATATTATTCCTTTTTTTTTAGTTTTCCGAGATTCTCAAAGAACCTTAGAAGAGTTGATTCGAGTGAATGTTGCGTACGTAGAAAACCGATGCAGGAACATCGAAGAGTACGTTCGCACGATTTTCCGAGATACGTAAGAACTGACTCAGATCATGCACGACGGAGATTCAAGGATTCTTGTTTTGAATATAATCGTAAAAATCAACAAAAATGTCGATCATACCATAGAAAAAAAATATGCGCTCAATCAGGAGATTGTCGGAACATGCATCGGTGTACGGAAAGAAATAGGGAAACGTCGCAGATATGTAACAGACAAGCTGAACTAAATTCGAATAGTTACAAGTTGAATGATTCTTTAAACAAGAGGAATAGCACAAATGCAAATTTAAAAACAGACAGAAACGAATATCGTGTTTGTAAAAGATTTTGAGGTAAAAACTAGCAGCACCAAGAATTAAAAATAAAAGTGAAATGTAATAATGAAGTAAAAACATTAAATGAAGAATATGAGAACACAATTCTTCTAGCAATAAAACCATATGGTTAAGTAAAAAAATGTACATCTATTATTTTCAAAATCGCTTGTATTCATTAATTCTCTACAATGTAAAACTTTAAATAAAGGAACAATTGATTTTTATATTGTATGAATTCTAATAGATAAATATACAAAAGAATAAGTAGAATATAATCTAACTTCTATGATAATACATATACCCTTTAAATCTCGTGGAATGAAATTATCTTTCTCAAAGAGACTGAAAATTAAGCCAATCTTGATAAAAGAGTGAAAGTCTACCTCTTGAACGAGAATGGTAGTACTTTTATTCTTTTTTCAAGACTGGTTCAATTTTCAGTCTCTTCAAAAGAGATTTCACTTTACGAAATTTAAAGAGGATAAACTCGTTAAAATTATCACAAGTACGAGTATACGTAGGAATTTTTTCAGACTTTTATGCAGTACGAAACAATATAAAAATTTGCACTCAAGTTCGAAAATCCAAATTACACGTATAAAGATCGAGAATTTTACATTGTGTGTGTGTATTCCATTGGAGATCTAAGAACTATTTGTCCACATACATATATATGTTTTCTTTAAAATAAACTTGAATAAAACAAATAAAATAAAAAAATTTGAAATGTTTAGGCATTTTGTTAGCAGTATAATCTTGATTTATATTTATAAACTTTCTGTTTTTAATCTTTATCTTAGAATTTACAATCTGTATAATAAGTTTATATCGTTAATTTATTAATCTGTTATAATAATTTAAGAGACACTAGTAGCTATGTTAGCCTCGAAATTTTGTTCGACATTATTATCGTATTTCTTATCCGCAGTATCTTTTTGAATGACAATTTCTTTGAAAGGAGCTCTCATTGTATTAATATCAGGATCGTTGTCGACAATCTGCATAACTTTTTGGACTGTTGAAAATTCCATTACGACTGTCGATTTTGTATCATTTATCGTTTGAGAAGCCTCTGACATTTTGGCCCTTTCGTCGAACTGTCTTACTTCCAGTCCATCTCTAAAACGCATATTCAATATACACAATAATAAATTGTAAATTAATATTAAAAACCGTATTGTTTAATAAATAATTGCAACATAAAAATAGGAAAATAAAAAAGAATATAATATAGAAAACAATTTTTTTACGTGAATGATATTTTCTGTTTGCTTCTCCTTTGATATCCCAGATCTTTAGAAGTGTTCTTCTGACTTCTTTTACTTCTGTGCTTGCTTCCATTTATACCAGATTTGCTAACAATTTTAGCATAGCCGTCAAAATCTGATTTCCTTGACTTTTTGGCAGTTTGTAAAGCATAGTCCTTCGATCTTTTTGAATCAAATTTTTGTTGAGTAGTAGTTTTTCTGGGACAGCAACGATGACTTTGATATTGCCACCTAATGTACAACAAAATTATTGATAGCACATATAATTTTGATATGTATTTAAAGAGATGCCAACACATATACACAATAGTAAAAGTTTATCAATGTCAATAAAATAAATATTTAATTCTACTTAAATAAAACATTATATACATTTCTTGCTTTACTATATTCTACTGTATATCGCATAAAAACAAGGTTAGATCGTGCTTTTTTATCTATTTTTCTTGTAAATTTCAAAATCATAATTTCAAGGTCTCATTATATTAACTTACATATTATTTAAATGTAAGAAACTATATATTATGTGCAGAAATTATCTTTGTGGTAACAGGAAACTGTAATTTACAATTTTTTAGGATTTTTTATATAGGTTTATGGTTTTCTCACAGCTATTTACGTTTTTTCTTTTATTCTAAAAAAGGATTTTTTATTCGGTATAAGTAAAATAAAAAAGAAAAAGAAGTGCGCGTTTATCATTGCGGATATTACAGACACTAGTATTCCTTAAATAGCGCCGTGAAAATCAATATTACAATTTACAATAATTACGCAAAATTGTAACAAAAAAAGCGGTTAGTAATAATTACCATAATGCGCAGGTTGTAACTGTGGAACTGAACATAAAAATGCAATTCAGCACTGTCAAGACTATTAGTGATTCCAGCATGACTTGCCAACATTTTCCCTCATATAAACGATTTATTGCTCGCTGTCTTTCTACATTAAAGTAAAAATTACTAATAATTTTTTACAAAATTGTATTTAGGGATGACAAATAGACAATTAATACATATCCACTTTCAATAACGACAACTATTTATGTCAATTTTATTGTATCCAATGTTTTTAATTACACTATGTTCAGAGTGAGCTAAAATGTTAATACGCAGCAGAAATATATTAAATTTATCATATATACTATTGACTTTTCATACTAATTAAAATTTACAAATAAAACATAAAATATTTGCCTATACATATATTGATAAATAAACTAATTTTATAATTATGATATATTATTATATATTATAAATAATATAAATTTAATTTTAAAGTTAAGAGTAAAATATAAAACATTTTTTTACATTTTATACGTTTTATATCGTAGAAAAATAAAAGTCGCTTACTTTTAGGGCAGATTTCAAAAAATTACTAGGGTACAAATGTTTGAATGGCCGCAATTGTGTAATTTGCGCAGAGCCGTATGAATTGAATTTGTCCTGATAACGAGCACACCTGACTTCCTTCCACCATGTATACATATTCACCTTGTCTATTTCCGTTATAGTTAAACAGACTATGGTCACAATCTATGGTTCAATAGATACAATTTAATATCTAGTTTTATTCTTTTTCATGACGTGAAAATAAAATTATTTTGATTTTTTCTTGACTAATGTATTCTTTGGGTTGAAGTTAATGATCGACCTACTCGTGCGAGATATTTTTCAATTTCTGCAGGAACACCTTCGCAGAATCGACAGGTGATCGGAAAGGGAAAATATATAGGAAGTATGTACAGATTATCATAACTGTTGACAGGAAAACCAGCCAATCAGTAACCCTGCTATACTGTAGACCTTCTCTCCGCAGGGGTTCTTCTGGGGCCCTTTGTGGACATCAGAGCACACAATAGTGCAGTAACCGCAATATAAAAACGGCGGTCTCGAGATCCCCTGATCTGCGCATCTGTATGACGTAATATAATGATGATATTACGGCTTTCCCCCCTATCTTTCGTTCACGGATCAAGCAGCTTTAGCTGCAGTTTCCGATGCCACAATCGGTGGACCACCCTGAATAATCGCCCGCGGCGAACGTGCCTGTTGATTTATTTATTCCTTTACTGCTTGCGACAATTAATATTATCAACGGAAAACGAGAAAATTATACCAAACTAAAAATAATTTGCTGATTTGTAAAAAAAAAAAGAAAACAAGAATACTTTCTACGTTATCATTTTTTTATTATAATTAAAAAATAAACCTTGCAGATTAATTTTGTTTATACTGTGTGTTAAATTATTCTACTAATTTCTATGTATGTGACTTTTAATTGTAATTTATAACTGTAATGATTTGTTAACAGTGATGTTAATATTTCCAGAAAATATTTCCATTATTTAAAAAAGTAATAACTTAACTAATATTTATTTTTAAGTTAATATTTTCATCTTGATTAACTTACTTTTTGTTTCCTCTAGGTTTAGGAATTAAAAGAAAAGATATTATATTGATAGAAATGAGTACAAGGAAATTTAATTAAGAGAAGTAACTAGAAAAAAAAAAATAACTGTTCAAAAGAAGTTATTTCAAAAAGAGATCATTCTATCAATCACTATTTTCTTAACGAACATTTATCTGAATGATATCTACGTTTGCAGCACGAGAGTTTTCTTTAATCGAGATGCTACCAGCTCCTTTATAAGTGCTCAATTCTGTTTGTACCCAGGCGTGCGAAAAAATATCTCGATTTTACGCGTTTTTCACAAGTGGTCCATGAATTATCGTAGTTCTTTCATCCCGAAGACGTCGGTTCTCGCGCGTCGAGATCCTCTCCTTAGCTCGCAGACAGCCGTCCCCCGTATAATATCGCGGTCACTTGTCGCTCCATTCATCAGCAACCGCAGGCTCCTCTTTAGCCCGTCACGGCTTAGGAAAAACGAGTAGCTTTTCACTCACCGTCGTGACCGTGATCGTCACACCGTTTCTCTCGGTGTGCATCGAGAGCGCGCTCTTTCCTCGTGGCGTCCTAATTTATTGGTCAACGCCATTGTCACCTTAAACGCGACCACACAGAATGCGAACGACACCTTTATGAACTCCCACGCCATTCACAATTACGAAACCGCCCTCGCATTTTCTTACTCCCACATCCCCGCGTATATTGTAAATCCCCCCCTTTCCTCCTACACGCCGATAATCGCGACATCCATTCTCCTCTTTTGTAAGTTTAACTTTACACGTCGGATAGACACCACGGTCGACGATGTCGCGGACGACGCTCGCGGGATTCGCCGGCTGTGACGACCTCGAGAAAATCGGTGACAATGCCGAGAAAATATGAGGACAGTTTAAGATGTTTCGAGAGTACCTTCTAAATCATTTTTTTAAAGAGAACGACTAAACTCAGTATATCTATATTGTATTATTATTTAATAATACAATCGATTAATTTTTTATTCGAAGATCAAAATCTATGAGTTTATATTAAGCAGAGATATAACAGGAAGGAATAGATATTCAAGAGTAAAGCACAAGTCATTATAGCATCAAAATGACATCAGCTCCAAAATAATTACAATATTATCATATAAGTCATTTTTCAATAAGTTATTTTGACGATTTATTTTGACGTTACTATGATTTGTTATTCTGCTTGAGTAATATATGCTTTTATTATGTATTTACGTGAAAAGAATGTGCAAAGATAATTCGCTTTAGCATATTTTTGATTGAAGTGACAGAGAACAGAGAAACAAAGTTATTAATTTTAATATATCTCTCTCTCTGATATGCGACAATATTATTCGTCATATTCTTTGACAGTTCGTTCACTTATAACTCAGCGAAGCAGATGAAGAAGTTAGTAAGCAATTATGATAATAGAGGCTTTAACAATGCGGCCTCCAGTGGCAGTGGCATGCTGTGTCATTGACTGTCATCAGACCCTTTGTATGGATAGTCAAGGAAAAATTGAAAAGAAACGAGTCAAGAACGAGAACTTCTGGTCAACCATAACGAAGCAATTTTGCACGGCTACTCGGTCAAACGATAAATAAGCTGGACGCAAACTGAATTTCGTATTAGTCATACAATGTGCATTCCATTGAAGATTCTATCTGCATAATAGCAAACAAAGTCCAACTTTTTCCTTCGAATGCTATCAACGGTTACCGACAGATTTAATCCGAATTCATCATATTCATATTCTTTGAACTCCTGGAAGAATGTTCAGATCTATTTAATCCTTTACTGCTACAAATATTTTTTTTATTTATTCTAGCTGTAGTTTATTTAAATGATAAATGCTTATTCTTCATGAAAGAATTAGGCAAACTGAACAATAAATATAATAGACATACAAAATTATTTTACTTTATAAAATATAAAATATAAAAAAATATAATCTTTTACACTTATTAATAACTGTATTTTTTTCTTAAATCTTTATGTAATTATATATATAATTTACGTAATTGATAAAATTACATTTAATTTTATTTTTTGAATTGTGTGATATTTGGTGATATGAGTTTATAAATAAACTGGTATATGTGTGTGTATACAAATACGTTAATTATTTTTAAACTATTGAATTATTTTCCTCTTTTCTTTCGTTTGTGTTTTTTTTCTTTTATGCTTGTTGGCAGTGCATTTTCCTCTACCACGTCAGATTCCTTTTCATCTTCTACATGTACATCGTCATTAATTTGCGATGGTGCAACTGCAGGTACAGATGACGGTGCCGGTATTGGCGGCGGTTTAGGTGTTCTGAGTTCAAGTTCGACGTTTCTGTTTTTCTGTTCAGAGTATTCTGCTTTCTTTTTAATTCTTAATAAAAAAATATCCTGATCGCCCTCTCTTATATGATCGCTGTACACTTCTTGTGTTCCTGAAATAAATTGAGGATATACAGTGATGGTCTTGCATTGATGGTCGTCTTGTTGTCCATTTTTACATGATCCGATCTGCAAAAATTTAAATTATACATACATATTATTTCAATAGAGTTAACGTTAAAGTTGTAAATTTTCTTAGTATTTTTGTTTCCTTTGATATATTCGCTCTTTTTAATAAATATTTATATTTTTTTAATAAAAATTTTATGTATAGAGTAAAAATTTATATAAAAATTGTTTATCTTAATTATATAAATATAAAGAAATATATTTATATACACAAAATTAGCAATGATAAGTTTTGATTAACAATATATAATCAAGTTTTACTCAAATTTTTTTGTAATATTAATGTATTATATATCTTATTACTTATGCTAGTAGAAAATGGCAATTTTTTAAAATTGAATATTAAACGGAACAAACTTTGTAGGCAACAGTCTGCGATTTATAAGGATCGTCCTTTTCGTGTAAACGATATGCCGAGTGGACTCGAAATATAATCCGATCGTCATAATCAGCATTGATTATTTTGGGGCCTGTTTTGCTCGTCGGTCTTTGAATTTCGACGCAGTCACAAGGTGGTTCCCATTCTTCCCGTTTCTTTTTTGATTTATTTTTATCTTTCTCCAATCTAATAATCAGCTGATTGCTAATCATCTCAGCTCCTATTTCTTGATAATATTTTGAACAAGCATCCTTGACGAATGAATGTGATGAAGATGATAATGGACTAGAAGATTGGGTTATTGAGGGACAGAGGCACACGTCTTGTCAAAAAACAATTTAAAATCATCTCAATATAAATATGAATATTTATGCTTTATTTAAAAATTATTGAGTATAATTTTTTTATGATTAAATGTTAATGAATAAGAGAGAAAAAATATTGTTTTTTTCTTAATAACTTATTTTATAACTATGTATAGCAAAAAATAAATATTTTCTTAAAAATAGAACATTGGTTGTTAAATTAAGTTTTAAGTATAAACAATTTGGATTAAAATTCATGTCAAACTAATTAATAAAAACAGACTTTCCTTATATTTACCTTTATCGTTAGAAAACTGCATTTTTATGGATAATTTGAAATGTGGAATGTAAAGTTTATTGAAAGCAAGATTATTATTTGAATATTTAACGTCTCATTTTTATAAAATTGTGGTTGGGATTCAGTACAGTTTCTTTAAATCGATTCTTTAATTTGACATATTCACATTGTGCGTTAGAAAACAAATACATCGCAGATTTATGATTTCTAACATCATTCGGATCAATTCCAATCAATTCGCACCATGTCATCAATTGGATAATTCGATTAAAATTGATTACATAACAATTTACCATCATGTTATGTAACAAGTCCCATTATTCACACACATAACACTGCAAAACAGCAAGAATGATTGCGGCAACTTATAACTGTGGCTGTTTAGCAAAACTGTCTGCCCTGAGCCCTGGACCAGTAGGATTGCAAGCACCTTGTTCACCTTGCTGTTTTCAACCACACGGCACTGTGCACCATTCACAAAAACAAACAGCACAATGTTGTATGCATTCCAAAATTATTAAAAAACCAAAGCATATCTATTCAACATCTAAAAACAAAGCTTGTTGCTGCATCAATCGTAAAAGTTCTTTCCATATACCGTCATGTTCACAGAAAATTTCGTCTGTACACTTATCATCAGCCCTTCCACAATATTCTTGTTGTTGCGCTGTAAATGCATCAAGAATGTATTCGACCCCTTCACGCAGGCTAGTAAGCGCAGCAGTTTCTGCATCGAAAGAAAGCATGAACAAGCAGTTTTCGAAAAGCAGAAGCAAACCAAAGGTAGAGAACCTTCAAATGTCTGACACCGAGCAAACTCCAACTGACATAATCGTGTCTGAAATCGTCAAAAAGGAGCAGCCGCACAAGGAGATTGAAGCTATCATCAACGATAACCACGTCATCATCAGGATGCACAAGGAGACGATCAAAGAGGAGTACGATCCTCCGTGTGAATGCATTGGTCAAGTAGTTTCAAAAGAGTCGGCATTGAGCCAAGGAAAGTGCAATAACGGCTTTGTGTTCGACATGGCCCATGGCAATTTAGAACTCTGTCGTACTCCTCGAGAGGATGCTCCCGTACCATCGACTAAGAAAACCTGCGAGGAAACGGGATGTCGTACAGTCACGTTATATCCAAATGTAAAAGGCGATATCAAGAGTGCTTCTACAGGTTATCGTATGGACGGCAGGGAAGTTAGAAGGTCAAAGATGATAAGACCAATTGATCTCGAAGAAAATCCTAATATATTCTTGTTGAGAATTAAGAAGCACTGTGATAGTGGCGATAAAAGACAAACAATCGATCTTGAGTTCCGAGCACCGCGTCCATGGTTACCAACAAAAACGAAGGATCTTCAACCTGAGACATTAGAGGAACATGAAGATACTGACAAGGAACACGAAGACGACATTGACAAGGAATATGAAGGTCATATTGATATGGAACATAAATATGAGGAGGAATATAAAGATGAGGAAAAAAATAAAGATGAGGAGGAACATAAAGATGAGAAGGAGCATAAAGATGAGGAGGAGCATAAAGATAACATTGACGAAACGATTGATGCTCACAAGGAGAATAACGAATAAAAAATATAAATCTCACAATAAAATTCCGAAATACTTTTAAGTACTTAAGTAAGTTTTTTACTATTTTACTTGATTTAATATTTCTTCTATGGTTTCAATAATATTATATATAATAATGTCACTAATATATTTGTATAATGATATAATATCACTAATATTACTAATACTTTGTAAAATATATATTTAAAATGATAACAAGAAGTATAAGAAAAAAAATCTTCTCCAATTTTGTTTTTAAAAATTCAAAAACACGAGGATAAAAAAATATTGATGTTGCAAAAGTAAATATTATAATAGAAGTTTTAATATATTTTTTTTCTTCTATTTTCAATTAACAACATAGAATTACATTGTTGCATTATATTTTTACGTATTGCATTTACTACTAAAATTACTACTAGAATTATTATTAAATAATTTCCAGTTTCTATTATAGACATTGCAAAAACAAATAATTGGATTATTATTTTATGGGTTCAAAAAAAAAAGAATAAAATCTACTATACTTATACTCACAAAATTAATCTTAGGCTTTCAATATGATGCAGATAATTATTAACGCGTAGCAAATTAAATTTCCAGAACGTATAAGAATAAAAAACTAAGAATTTGGTATCAGCGCTTCTCTGAGTTCTTTGTGTGCATTTAATTTGCCTCGAATCAGATATATAATTTCCAAATGATAAAGTTGTAAATCCATACATAAAATTAATGCGACAGATATCAAATACAGCCTTTTTGGTGTCATCCTTCCATTAACTACTTTTTAATAATTTAATGCAAACACAATTTTATTAATATTAAATTTATATGTGCAATTAATTATATAATTAATATGTTTATATATTAATATTTATTTATATATATATAATCTTACATTTTTAGATTTAATTTTTATATAATTTTATATTCTAATTATAAATTCTATATAATAACATAGATCACAAACGTAATCGTGAGACACTTTAAGAAATGTCGCTGAAAAAATTACTTGTTCATCACATTCTGTATTCCTGAAGATGGAGTATCAACGGCGAGAGCGCAAAAGAAAGAGATTTGAAAAATTTCCGGATCGATTCTCACGATTTGGAGCTTGGAGTCAGGTGCGCGCGTGAATGGACTTCTGGCTTTCATTCATCTCTTCTTGAAGATTCGAATAGCCACCCGCCCACCAAGGCCCCCATTTTTTGACGTCCGACAGTCTCGAAAGAATAGAAAAGAGGATAAAGAAAAAAAAAACGATGTTTTTCAGTAAAGTGCGTGACCTGAAATCGAGCCGTTTTCGAGCGTCCAGTTCTATTGATGCGTATAATGATAAGCCGAAGTTTATTTGAGCAGATCGTGATTTTTCAATTCACCTGATAGGCTTTTTATGGTTTTGAATTTATTAATGCTCGGATTTCCATGATAGATTGTATGGTATATTTAATAGTACAGTGAATGTCTTGACTAGAAAAGTAATATGTAATACTGCATTGTTTCCTAAAAGTAGAAAGTAAAATATACTAAATTTCTAAATTTGAATGATCTTCTTAATTTGAATAGTTCTCAGGAAAATCACATATAATTTCAACAATTAGCACATTGTGATCACATTTTTTCATGTCACGATTTAATAATATTTTCAAATATTGTTCTTAATATTCAATAGTTTTAACAATCAAATTTTAAAATAAAAAGATATCTATTTGACTAAATTGTTTACTTATAATATTGAATTTTATTATTTATAACCCCCTCCCCCCTCTCTTTCTCTTTTTTATTTATTTGATATAAAGTTTTTTTCATTATCTGTGATGATAGAAAATTAAAATATACGAAGAGAGAGAGAGAGAGAGAGAGAGAGAGAGAGAGAGAGAGAGAGAGAGAGAGAGAGAGAGAGAGAAAATATTTAGTATCAAAGTTTGTTATTATAAAATGTTTGGTATATGATTTTATAAATATAATCAAAAAACTTGCATATTGTATATATATATATATACATATATAATGTACATACGAAGTATGTTGATAGTAGGAATTTTCTGGAAGATCCCTAGTTGATAGAAGGTATGTATCTAGATGTAAGTGTTCCTATATAAAAATATTGTTGGACTTGGTAAAAAAAATCTATTGGAACGAATAGTATACGAATAGTATAATGTAGTTGAATGATTTTTATTTTTCAATGACTTCTAACAGTTTTCTCGCGAGTCCAATAGTCTAGTATTATTCGTAAAAGTGATCTTTATTAATACGCAGTTCTTTCTGCTTATTACATAATCAAATGTAAATATGGCTTGTGCACAGCTGTGCAAATTAAAATGCTGCACATGGGTATGACAATTTCTTATAAATTGTTATGTATACTGAGTAATACTTTACAATAAAACATTTGTGTCTTCTTTTAGGTATATATTGCAATTCTTTTATTCTGTAAAATAAACTTTAATTTTAAAATACGTATATTATAAATTTATTTATAATATTTGTAACTTATAAGTTTATAACAATATTATATTATTTATAACATTTGTAATTCATAAAGTAAGTTTCCTAGAGGTCTCTTTATAAATCATGTACGTTTTCAATAAACAGTTTTTTTTGATTATACAAATAAATGTAGATACACTATTAAAATTAAACCTTTCTCTTCGTATACTGGTTTTCAATGTATAAAATCTGTTTTGTATTATACAAATATAGTAAAAATGGATATCACTATCATATATTATACGATTGCATAAAAATTAAAATAATATTTAATATCAATCGAAATATATTAAGCATATACATTAACATTTCATTTTTCAATAAATAATGAAGCATACAATAATACCGACAACGTCTCTTTAATATGTGTACAAACAATGAGATAATGTTCTTTTAATAAAAACAAAAGAAAAAATAAATGGCTGTACTCGTGCAAAATGTGAATGAACTAAAATGCTAATCAGCTAATATGTTTTGTAAATTGAATTAATTGATAACGCGCCGCATATAAATTCTAGCTGCGTTTTATCGAGCTCGTCAGTAGTTTGAAGAAAGACATCGATAAAGTCGTACCTTTATCATATACAAGAAAATAATATCGACGAAAGAATAATGGCAGGAATCTGCAATATTCTGTGTATACTCGTAATTACTGTGTTTACCATCGTAACCGCAGTAGATTACTGCAACATGAAATCATGTAGCAAGAAAGGAAGTCATACTATGTGCAAATATTCCGTAAGTAGCAATATATTCACAAATGCAAAAAATTATGTCTTATATCATACATTTACAATCAAAGCACAATCAAATTCTTTATGAAATTTTAAAAATATATCTTGAAGAGCGCATATCTTACACTTTTCATTTTTAAATTAAACTATTAAAATATAATTTGTGTGTGGGATATATGTATACATATATAAAAGATAAAAAGGAATTAAATAATAGGAAAGTAATTCTTTATAAATGTTTTTTTTGTAATTTGTAAAATTGCATATAATGTCATAGTTATACAGAATTTTATGATTATTATGACAATATTATATTAAAGAGAAATAATATTTCCTTAATTCAGTAATTATTAAATAGATAAATGTACGTACATACATAATTAAGATGTGAGATTCAAATAAATATAAAATAATATTCTATAAAACATAGCATAAAAAATTTTTTTCTCTCTCTCTCTCAAATTTAAATTATGTAGATATAAGAGTTACAAATTTTTTAATATAATAACAAATTTTATCGATTTTGGCCTCAAATTCGTACACGTACAAAAAAATAAAAAATGTTTTGAGAGAGAGAGAGAGTCATATCATTATAAAATTATATTCTTGTATGTCGAAAAAATGTACCAGAATTTTTCAAACTTTTTTAGAGCCCAAAAATTCTTTGAAAAATACAGTCACACACTATTGACCCAGTTGAACTAAAAATGCAGTGAAAAAAAACATTAGACCGAAAGTTAAAAAAGAAACAGCTGTTGTGTTTCATAACAAAATTTGTGTTATGAAATAGATAAATTGAGATAAATATTCAATAAAAATATAATTAAGTATATTTTAAATGTAATAAATAATATAAAACATATAATATACAATAATACGTAATAAATATCATAATATAAAATAATATGTAATAAATATTATAATATAAAAATTAAAATTGTTATATTTATACGTTTTACAAAATGTTTTACGATAAGAGAGGAAAAATATGTACAATATAATAATACTTTTGTGCATTCTTTTTAAATATAATCGTTGTTTTTTCTTTAAACTTATTAAATATTTTTATTTAGATTTGAGAGAGAGAGAGAGAGAGAGAGAGAGAGAGAGAGAGAAAGAGAGAGAAAGAGAGTCAAGTATATGTATATTAAAACTGAGAAAAAAACATTTATAATGATTTTTAGAAGTATTACATATATTCAATTTAGAAATATTACAAATTTAATAAAATATAATTAGATAAAGTTTATGTTAAATTATATAATTAAAATTTACTATTTACATTTATAATAACACAAAAAGTTATTTATTTTATCTAAATAAAAACATTTTTCCTTTTTAAAAGTTTTATTGTTAAAATTCTTTAATGAGAGAGAATTTGATTTATACATGTACATATTTAGAATATATACATATGTTAGTTAATTTTGTAAAATCGTATTGCAGTCAAAACCAGCGAAAGAATGTGGAGAATCACCTCTTCCTGGCCTTAGTGATGCTGAAAAAAAGAGTATATTAAATAGACATAATGAACTGAGACAGAGAGTTGCATCAGGTAATGAAAAGAGAGGAAAACCAGGTCCGCAACCAAAGGCGGTTAGCATGCCAAACCTGGTAAGACGTAGAATATATATTATTATACTTGCATATTAAATTAAAAAATAGACAAAAGAATGTTAAATAAATACATATATACTAATTTACTTTTTAACAATTAAATTCTAATTTAAATTTTTTAAAAAGAAGTAAAATTGTTATTCAACCCTCCAATAACAATGTAGAATTTTTAAAGTACAATCAACTTATAACTATAAATTTTAAGAAAATGAATAGATAATGGAATTTGGTAGCCTCTTAAACATTGGGGCAATAATGTATGTACACAAATACGCTAAAGTTCTGTTATTTGTTTCATTATATACTAGGATACTTTGAGATTTTTCTTCAAAATAAAGCAAAAACAAGCATACCTGTACCAAATAATTATTAATAGTTTATCAATCCTCATCTATACATTCTCGAAGTTTTGACATTTAAATTCCGGATACTCTGTATAATTCTCTTAGGTTTGGGATAAAGAACTAGAGCAGATTTGCCAAACATGGGTCAATCAATGCGTATTCGGTCATGACGAATGCAGAAATGTAGGTAAGTACCCAGTTTATGTAAATTATGTTTATAATAGTAAAAATGTATTTATTATGTTTACGATAAAGTATAATAAAATATATAGTTCATTGATAAATAAAATTTAAACCGATAAAAGAGAATAAATTATATAATAAATAAGAAAAAGAAGATCGATGTCTGCACATAATAAGAGTGATCCAAGTTCGAATTCAGGCTGAGGTGATATTTTTCGCAATACATACCTAAGTTCTTTCAGTGTTTTAAAATGCTTATTATTATCGTTAAATTAACAATCAATTTGTAATGTTATTTCCAGCAACAGTTTATGATTGTGTTTCAAGTTTGAATCGGTTTATACAAATAAAAAATGTATTTGCCGTATAAACATTATCACTAACATGTACTTCGATTAAAAATAAATTGTTTTCATCTTATTTAAATAATTTTGAAAAAAAAAACTGATTTATCTGTTAACAATTAATGTATGCGATTACAGATAGATTTACAGTTGGTCAGAACATGGCCCAGACATCTTACTCGGGAAAAAATACAGCCACAGTGGTCAGTATGGTTGATATGTGGTACAATGAAGTAAATGATTTTAATAATACTGAAGTTGAAAAATATAGGTAAGTATCCTTTTAATTTGAATTTTCTAATCATATGTAAGATATTCTAATCATATATAAAGATTTTACATATAGACAAATATAATAAAGTATAAATTAATTATTCTTTAAATAGCACCAAGCATGTAAAAATTATCTGTATATAAATACTTCATATCAGTAAGAATTTTTGAAATATATTTAAAATAATAAACAAATCAATTTATATTATAAATAAAATCAATATTAATTAAATTATCTAAATAAATAATATTAAAAACATCAATCGATTGATATACCATAAATGACGTTGTATCGAATTTGCAATTGACATTACTTCTTATCAATTAAATCGGACTTAATTTATGAATACCACAGTAAATGTTAATAAAGATTTCAAGAATCTTTGCAATACACACTCGTTCGAAACCGTGTCGTTTAGAGGTATCTATCAAATCTTTCTCTATATATTTATAGGTATAAGAAACAGCGCGTAAATAATATTATAAGATGGTATTAATTAAAATACTTCTAAGATGATACATTTTTTAAAGCGTCTATAAAATAATTTATTTGTAGATTTGATACAAAGACAGGTCACTATACCCAAATAATCTGGGCTAATTCATTGGGTCTTGGTTGTGCACAAATGCAATATAAGAAACCAAATGGCTGGAATGTGAAAAACTTATGTTGCAACTACGGTCCACACGGAAATATGCAAGGTTCAAAAATATATGCAATTAAAAAGTAAATTCGATTGATAGATTAAAAATGTAGTTAAAAAATAGCGATATATGGAAGGAAATAAAAAAGTAAATAAAAACATATAATACATGTGTTTTGTGGGTAGAAATAGAAATAATTAGTTGTAGTTGTCATAATATATATAACAATGTATGAAATTTATACTGTTGTAATGTATCTAAAAATAAATGTGTGCAATGAATAAAATATAAATTTTTATTAACTCTTAAGATAAATTTCAATGTGTATTTATGTACATATATTTAAAGCAATGCTTCTTTACATTATTTTTATCATTTTATACTAAACAAAATAAAAATAAAAATCGAAGAATATATTATTATATAGATTTTAGATTATATTTTAGTTTACATATCTTTAATCTTAACAATTATAAAAGTATAAAAATTTTTCATTGATTTCTGCTTATACATTTATTCATAAATTTATTCAAATTATTGTCAATATCCTTTCCTAAATCGGCATAGAAATGCAATACGGCTAACAAGTTGTTCTGTTGCATTGAGTCATGTATGTCCACAGACATGTTTTTAATTTTTTCAGCGCAGAGAAAGAACACTTCTCTGTGCACGACAGGACGGGATCATTATACGTCAGTATTAGCTATAGTGTTAAAATTAATTTCATAAACTTAAGAACAAGATCCCTCTCTTTCTTCATGAGTTCTAAAAAATTAACAATTAACTTTAAATTCAATTTTTGGATTTCCACACTCAGCTAAATTTTGAATGTGGAATCCAAGAATTACATTTAAAATTGCTTCACAATTCCGCATCCAACTTCGTTGATATAAGAATATATATGTATATTATGTGAATAGGTATATTATAACTGTAATATTTTCAACGTTTTTCTCCTGAAATGTTTCATCTGCTCGAATTGCATCCTGATCCGGCAGCCCCCTCGATTAACGGATTACATTACTCGCACCTTCTTTCCGTTTACAAACTACTCATCCCCGCGGGTAGTCCAGCCTGTCGTGATGATTCTGCGAACGATTCGTAGCTTTCAGGTGCGCGCAACGAGGAACGTCAGCGCGTATTCATCGTCTTTAAATTGCGAATGGATACAAGCAATCCATACATCAGAAAGTCAGCGGCGCTCCGGGTGTGCCCGTGGCTTCCCGGTGAGCGCGAGAACACACTCGTCCTCGCACGGGAGAATGCGAGAGTTCTCCCGATGAAGAAGCGGTATCTCGCGTAAGGCAGGAGGAAAGGTGGCTGGCCCCATTAGGGGTTCTAAACGCATTTTAAAACCGGATTCCGGGAGAAACGTATCGAGTGGCAGACACGTAACAATGACGCAGGCAAACATTCCGACATACAGGCCCACCCGCAGTGTGTATCTCTGCACAAGGGAAGCGATCTGCGACATGGACAACATAACGCGCAGGTAATGTTTGGACGCGCATAGAAACCAAAAAGAATAAACAGCGACGGCGAAAGCGGAAGAATTTGTATTCGTTGACAGCAATTTCCTCGGAGCAACAGCTATTAAAGAAAATTGAAACGATTGTAAGTTCATTGGAAATTCAGGACATAAATATTACTCACAGTTGCTGCATCCAATAAAATACGCATAAGAATTGTTAATGTCTATAATAGCAAAGAACCTGCGCTGATTATATGCTAAATTGGATCTCAGTGAAAAAAAAAAATGAATTAGTTTTTACATATAATATAACCCATACAGAAATGTTGATACAAATATGTATAATACTAGCCAATACCAAAAAAAAACAGTAATTATCTACTTATTTTAAGTATTACACGCTGCACTATAAAATATCAACTTTAGCTTCGATGATATAAATAAGTCGTCAAATTATGAAAGACTATTGTCGTTCGAATAAAAATTGTAACTTTTTTAATTTTATATTTGAAAAAAGTAGAGATTTAAAACAAAATAATCCGTTTGTTTTTATCGGCAAGTGCAAAAGTAGAAAAACAAAGTGCTACAAATATTTGGCGGACAAAGTCAACTTAATAACAATAGATTATCGGTATGTAACCTGAGAGATTAGGATAGACTTTTCTAGGGTTGTAATCCGGATGCATTTAAATAACCGTTTAACCCAAGGTTACCTTTCAATTATAAAATTTAAAACAGGTCAAACTAATAGAAAGTCACCTGTCAACCTGCATGGGACAATAAAAAGAAAAATAAGAAATCATAAAAGATGCATTGTAAAAAAAAAA
Organism: Cyphomyrmex costatus; assembly: GCF_001594065.2. Classification (NCBI taxonomy): domain Eukaryota; kingdom Metazoa; phylum Arthropoda; class Insecta; order Hymenoptera; family Formicidae; genus Cyphomyrmex; species Cyphomyrmex costatus. The sequence goes on along the minus strand of NW_017278737.1, from coordinate 44,824 downwards.
ATGTTTAAATTCAATGAGGAGTTTTTTCTTTTTAATTTGAAACCTTTTAAAAGATACTTAATGGAAATCTATAAGGATGAAACTTAACTGGCTATTAAAAAAAAGGATCTAGAAGAGAGAAAAGAGTACGAACTTTCGTATCTTTGTGTGGAAAGAAACCTACAAAACACTTTAGTACAATAGATGAAAAGAGACAGAGACCGAGAAGAAAGATTCATGCTCTAGAGAAAGAATCTTAGAGGGCTCGCGATCATATATCTATAGATCGGTAGGAGGGTGTCAACGAGCCCCACAAAGTCCCAGCGGGGTTTCCGCTACCCGAATTGCTACTGGGACTTCCCGTGTGAGAATCTGGTACACTTAACGTTAAGCTACCGCAGCAGCTCCCGGATTATCCAGTTCTGTCAGCTGCGATCTTATCCATGTCATGTTCCGGACAGAAATTGACATTCGCGTGCCACTTATAATCCGCTTTAAACCTAAAGTTAGCTTATTGGCGTGTGCTCAGTTAAGGCTCAGAAAAAAATCAAAATATTAATGATTTTCCTAAGCGATTAAGAGAAAGATACACATTGGCAAATTGTATTCTTTTGAGAGTGTAATAAAACAACAAAATTTTAATCTTTTATCACACATCACTTCATTAAAAATAATAAAATAATGAATATTATAGAGTATTTAATATATATTTACAAAGAAAAAATATATTGTATATAACTCTAATCTGAAAACGCAAAACTGCGTATTAATAAATAATATATTAAAATATTTGATTATAATATTTTGTTATTAATGTATCAAATGCGTAGAGTATAAAAAAATATTTAATGTAATTATTTTCTAGGAATATACCTATAGTGACTTACGAATTTGATTAAATCGTATTGTTACAAATTTATGTATTCCTATAAAAATTAATAAATAAAAATATCTATAACAAAATTATAGATTTTTTTTAATACATATGTTACACAATGCGATCAAAAATCAATAATTTCTTTCCGAAGTGCGATATTACATTTTCCGAAGATTTTTTTGCGCTGAGCACAATGTTATTAGCAGAATTTGTCTATCAATTTGTCAAAATTTTGAATAAATTAAAATAAAAAAGGCATTTTTTGTTATGTAATATTTTTTACTGCAAAAAGAAAACTAGCTTCTAAATAAGCTGAACGACATCTGAAAATATAATAGAATTCAAGAATTTTCAAACAAACTTCGGTTCATGATCATACCTTTCTTGAAAATTTTATGGAAAGTCTAAAATTTAAATAGCAACAGCTTTATGAAAAAATATCATATGATCATGAACCAATACTCGTTCGAAAACTATTGGTATCTTGAGTTTATTTAGAAATCAGCTCTTTTTTGCCACAAAAAGTGTTAAAAATTATAAAAAACGCCATATTCTCCATTTCATTTTGATTTATTCAAAATCTTAACGTGCCAGGCAAATACTGCCAACAGTTTCGCGGTCAGTGCGAGAAAAATCTTCAGAAAATGTATTATCGCGTTTTGCAGAGATTTTTTTTACAGCATTGTATTATTTATGTTATATTGATACAATATTTTGAATGATCGTTTTCATTCGTTAAGTATCTTTTATAAGTCAGTTAATCAGATAATTTATTGCACGTGTAAAACATATTTAATTAGTTTCATGATTAAATGTGCACCTATAAAAAAATGATTTTGCAAACTATTGGGAAATTGTAATTATTGAATAAAATAACGACGAATAAATATATATAAGATTTCTGAAGAAATTCATTATATCCAATTTTTTTAATTTTTTGATTTGATGAGTGAGCATATCATCCTTTCATACTTCCCTCGGAATCACAAATTCATATACGTGACCGCGAAACATCCAATAAAAACGTAATGAAAAAAAAGGCGGAAAAAGAGCATGGACACGGAGACGCGTGTGCGTTTCTGAGGGCGAAAGGGCGCAACCCACCGTTCTTCCCCCTACGTCCTTTACAGTGCGTCGCATAAACGAGCAAGGGAGTTCTCTATTACATGAGGGGTTGCAATCGGTGCGGTTGGTGCCGCCATCTTGAATTTAATCGCCGGGAAAATGGTGGTAGTCTCGAAGCAACGTTGACGAACGAATATCGTTGCTTGATTTAAAATATTATATAGATGCATACTTATGCGAGAAGTGGTGCCTAGATTTATCAGGGAAATATTACAATTACTATTTAGATTATATACAATATTAATCTTAACAGAGAAAATAGTATATTATTATTATTACTATAATAATAATAATATAATATATTATTCGATAATATTTTAATTAAAAAAGTATATTAAGAAAAGATAATATGAATTAAAAATTGTCATATGTAATTTAAGTACCCAATTGTTACACAATAATAAAATACTGATTATTTAATAAAAGTCAATTTATTGTACAATATTTCTGTGCATTTGTAAATTGTACATTTTAAAGGGTTTAAGAATATTTATTATTGTTAAGATAAAAATATATACATGCAGAGTAATGAGCTATTATATTCAAATTAAACGCTATCGATATATCATAAATATTTATTTCAACAATAAATCCGCTATACAAATATATAACAAATATAATATATAAAAATAAATATATATAAAATATACACTTTTCAAATATATTCAGTCTTTGATTATTTACACCTAACATATTATAATTTTATACACATATATTTACAGATGATGTATTATCTTCCCAAAATACATTTTTATTACACCTAATTTATATTAAGAATTATACATAATAAACAATACTATCTATTTTAATTAATTATATACAAGGCAAAATACGATAAAATTTTGTCTGAAAGCTTTTATAGCTGAAAATTTTAAGGCAATTTTGGCAAAGTGTCTTTAGAACTGTTCAAAGTTATAGTTAACAAAACAATAATAGCCAAAACGATTGCCAACATTCGTTGAAAGAATATGACGCTAAAAGAAGAGATAAATATTTATATTACATTACATAAGTATATATCTTTTGTTACATAAATACATACATTATATTATGAAAGAAAAAGTAAGAAAAAGTGAATCGCAATGAATGGAATCTATAATGCAGTGTATTACGGACTAGTATATTACTTATTCTAACTTATATATTTAAATTCACAATTTATCTTACTTGTAACATTGTAAAATATTCTCATCATTTTCTCGTTCGTATGATAAATTTGTCGCGATAAACTCAGAGATTATCGAACTCCCAGTTTACAGTATCTAAATTTATGATTAGCATCGAATAAGCCCCCTTACTAACTGATGCAAAACCCTTCGATATTCTTATCGAAATTCTCTAAGCATCTAAAGCTATAACTGTATGTTTATTGTAAACACTAAATTTAATGTCAAAGTGATCGTTGTGTTCAATTTTCTATCAAAGATCCAACGTCAGATCTGATAAAGATACGGCGAAAGTTCGGTAGTTTGTTGAAATGGATAACTTAGAGAAGCGATCATGCCTAATGCTGCTGTCGAAACACGATATGAGTCGCGTACCTCATGAGTTCTCATGTGCTTCTTGAGGTGATCTTTGCGTCCAAATCGCTTCTTGCAAAAAACACAAGAGTAAGGCCGAACGCCAGTGTGAATTCGTTTGTGTCGCGTCAATTCTTCGTTTCTCGTGAACCGTTTCCCGCAAGACTCGACGTCGCACTTGAACGGTCTTTCACCTGTAGGAACGAAAATCCTATGTATGTTCTGTCGAAACGATCATTTATTTTTTCCTACATTTATTCGGATAATATACCCAGTGTATCTAAAGATTAATTGTCGATATTTTTCTCAAATGCAAATTAAAAGAATAATCATGAATATTTGCGTACAAATTTATTACATGAAGTAATAACGTAATAAACAATTAACCAGAATTAAAATATATACAGAGAGAACATAAAAACTTTTTTTCCGAATGACAAATCTCTCTAAGAACCCGGGAAAAAAGTTTTATATGTAATTATATACAATTTTATGGTTTCCACTGCAACAAATGTTTTACAATTTTAATGGCGAATACAATTTTTTACTAACCAGTATGTATGCGAATATGTCCAGTAAGCTGGCCGCCGTTACTGAATGCCATACTGCAATGTGGGCAGTTGTGTTTCTTTGGGCGCATTTTTTTCATTTCTTTAGCAACAACATCCTGCTGATGCACCATTTGCATCGCTTCTTCCATGGAATGATTATAAAGATTTAAAGGAAAGATTCCAGGATAAATTCCAGATTGAAATCCGGAATGTATTCCTGGATAGACACCGGGATTTATTCTGGAAACATGTGGAAGATGCGACTCTGAGCTTCCAGTCCATGGTCCCGCGACACTTGAATTTGTGATCATCGGATAAGCTCCAATAATTGAAGTAAAATCCTCCGATGGTTGAAATTCTCTGAGCGTTGAGAAATAGTTCGGCGAAATAGCATCATTAGAAGCGTTGAACTTGTCCGAATTTTGAGTGGAAATCGCGCATGATACCGAAGTCATTGAATCCACCGGTTGTTGTGGATGGAAAACACCTGAGTTGTCCTTCGTATCTTGCACGATGCCAGTCGAGGCATCTTCGTCTTCGGGGGATGGCGTACTTCTAGTTGCTACATTATCGAAGGATTTGCTTCCTTTTATCCGATGAAAACTGGTTAACGATGTTGAAGTCGCTGTTTCTTGATCCAATAAATTGCCATCACAGTTATCAGACGTTTCGGTAGTGTTCGTTAAAGTTGTCGACGTCGTTGAGGACACGACTTGCTCATCGTCTTCCTGTCTATTGCATGGTATACTATGGAGTGCGTTGCCAATCGTGATACCGATTCCGGAAGCCTCGTTTGTCGTTTCCTGATCATTCCAAGGTCGAAATAAACCCATGGTCTTCGATTTGGACATTTTGAGAAAAATTATAAGGATGTTGAACACTTTATTTCCTCACGTAACACTTCAGTGTATCGTATACACGAATGGGACAGTCAACACGACAGTAAGAGCTGTTCAAAGGTAACTGAATACAAATCTAGGCTCACCCCGATCTTATACTTATAGAAATATTTTCCCCTGCCGATGGCCTTTTGGGGGTCGAGCCAATCCACTTTAGGGATGGAGGAGGGAGGGATCGTCCTAAAGCATCGGTTGCAGGAGGATGAAAGCGTGGACGCCGTTGGCAGTAAGGCCGTAGGTGGGTTTAGAGGGGCCTGTCGAGGGCTCGATGTGAGATACGCAGCCCCTTTGTAGAGAATTAATCGGTCGCTGCGGCCACGGGGCTCTCGCCCCTTTTGTTACGAGGGAGCACGAGTGCAGGCAGACAGGAGGGGAGGGACATGAACGATCAGCGTGGAAAGTCAGCACGGTTGGAAGAGCAGAGAAAGATGCAGAACCGATACGAACGAATGATATCGAAGGGTCGCAAAGCCTACAGTAGGCCCACCCCGTTCACTCGAGCATGCTGCTTTCTTCAAACTGTTTCGACGATACACGCCCGTGACACGAAATTTCACATCGACGCCGATTATTATTAGTTGCGGAAGGGTTACAATCCCCGGTTATTCTCATATGAGCGTGAGAGATATTTGTATGTTGCAGATGAAACATTTCTTATCCAAACGATATTAATCCAATTATCATTGCCATCATTTTTAATAATGCATGCTATTATTATATATTATATTATATATTTATTAAGTGTAATATAATAAATAATATTTTTATTCGCTCTATTTATTATATGCTAACAAAGTACTTACTTTTAATATTAATAATGTAAAAGAAAATCGTAATAAAGCAATTTTTACTTATCACATTATACGACATAAATTTGGATGCATTTGAAATAAATTAATAGCATTGTTGCTCCCAAACTAAATCCAGTATAAAATGTTTATTTAAACCTTTATGGTTATTAGTGTGTAATATATATTTATAAGATAATAAGCTGTAATTTGCAAGCATTGGTCGAATACATTTGCTAAATGAAGTTAATTACATTTGCAATTACATTCCAATTGCTTATGAATTATATCTTTTATCTCTTTATATATGAATGTACGTAGATATGCATTGCAATTTACGCACTAACAATCATGAATGCACTTAAATGTTTATCATAATACATTTGCAGAGATATTGTTAACGATATTAGATATTATATTTAAGTATTTAATACATATTTTTATCTCTGAGGTCGAGACTATCACATTCAGAATATGTTAACTCGCATTTGTGAAGTAAAGGAATAAAAGTATATATTTCTGAAATGCATTTATAAAATTAAGAGAAAATTGCATATGAATATTAAATCTTCTGTATGTTTTCCCTTTTTTTTATCTTTTCTTTCCATTTGACTTTAATGAGCTTTGTGTCTTGTGAATAAATCAAAATAAGTCTTTACACATGTTGTGAAGCATACGATTATGTGAACACATAATAAGAATCGTGACAGATAGTTAGACTATTGTATGTCCAATCATATTTGCGAAATCAGATTTTACAAAATATCTGCAAAATATTTTTTTTATGGATTTTGTCAGCAAAATAGTAGTAGAAATGTAATAGATCAGTCTATTAATATAATGGTAGGCTGACTATATGCAAAATCTGCTGACGATTTGCTTATGTCGGCAGACTGTTGAGGCATAATACGTTTAATGCAATTAATGCCAGTTTATCGCAAAATTTTTTCTATTTGTATTTACTAATAATTTGCATATTGCTATATACACACATACACACACACACACACACACACATAAATGTATTCTATTATTTTTATTTTTTATAGCATATATTCTCTATTTATAAAGTAATATACTAATTATTTGTACATTACACACAGCAAAAATCTTCAAAGACAGTATTTCGCAAAAGCATGTCATTGATTTATTGTAACATTTGAAGAGACAAAGAAAATGAAAGAGTCGACCCTCAGTAACAGATAGCCACCCCCGCCGATTCACATCACCCACCCTCTTTTTCTCAACCATCAGCTATTTCGCTTTTACCGGCTGTTTCGCTTGCGCCAATTGTGACAACACTCCTCTATCAAAACGATGTTTCTATGAAATCGGCCGAGAGCCATTGATGGGTCTTCGGCTGCGCCCTTCATCGCATTCATCACAGCATCACTCATTTTACAAAGGTCCAATCGCTTAAACTTTGCGCCATCGTACAATCTTTGTGATACCATAAGTCAATTACACAATTTTAATAGCATTAATAAACAAATCTTAATGAAAATATTTACAGACTATGTAACTTGTTAAGATAAATCTTCTCCCTGGAATTTTCTTCCATCACACACATATCTCCCAATTTGTTAATAAAATGTAAATAAGTACACAATTGTATAAGATTTATTTACTTAAAAATAAATAAGTAAATAAATATGAGTTATGATGTATATTTGTGAATTTTTTATATAAATACAGAAATATATATCATTAAGTAATATAAATATTTACATTTAATTAGGTACAAATGCAATATTAATTTTATACCTTAAAAAATCGTTAATAATAGAATCAAGTTATAAAAAATTTTATCCTAAATTTATGCATTTTACCCTTTTCTTTCATATTTTTATTATTGTTTTTAGTATCTATAAATTCAGTGAAATAATTTATTATCATATCTGTAAGATAATAAAAATTATTCTAAGAAAATTATTCTGAAAGAATTTTTGAGTAACTTCCTATAATAAAATATCTTTCTTTTATCTCTTTTTATTTATAATGCTTTATTTGAATAGATGTCAACATTATGATGGATGGATCAGATCTGAGACGTTACTTTAGTTTCCTTTTTACTAACATTCTCGATTCGTCTTACTTAGAATGACGGATTTCACAACAGCCGATTACGGCTACCGTTTGTCAAGTTAAAGTTGCGTCTCTTGCGGTAAAAGGATACGAGGTTGTTGACTCAAAGACCGTTGCGAGTTTTTGCTTGTAGTCAATGAATGCCTAAATATTTTCTACCTGCCATTACTTGTTACCATTTCCGGAATCCACATCACTTGTACAGAAGTTAATAATTCTGGACCAATGTAGTATAAGTAAACTAATATTTTATTATAAATACATTTGAGACTAAACAATATTGATCCTTCTCATATAATCTCAAATAATTTGCGATTCTTAAATTTGCTTTATGAAACAAGATGAAGATATTATCTAAATTATTTACTAGAGTTTTTTTATAAGCGATCCAAGCTTATAAGCGTTTTTATCTAATCAAATTTCTAATTTTAATCTGAAATCCAAGATTAAGCTCTTAGCATTTTACATATACATACCATACGTTGATGATTTCATAAAAAGACTAACAAGAAGTAGTACACGGGTATTGGAACGTCCGTGTTTCAAAAGTCTGTATATTAAGAGATCTATCAAACGAGTACTTTTTGCATGAGAGATAGTTTTACGCCTTATGCACTACAATTGTCACAAATTGGGCTGTTCTGATTGAAATAGAAAAAAAGAATATGAGTGATCGTGGGTGCATCGCTTTCATTTCGTAATATCGTTTTCTGGAGTTTTATTGTACGTCCGTCAATGACCGATGATGGATCAGGCGTTTACAAATATCGTACATTTTGACCCAATCTCGCCGAATTTATTGAGAGCACATTTTTTTGCGGATTGCTGCCGTTTAAAAAGGTATTGTGTCTACAGTCGGCAAAAACTGGTGTCATACAGAAATATGGAGCATTATTGTGGCTGTCCGACGGGCTTTACTACACTTAATATTTGTCATATGTATTTCATAATTTTTCCAGCCTTCAAAATATAAAATATAAAATCGTTGATATATAATGGATTCTAATATTATTATAATATTATATTGATTCTACCAAAATTTATTTGCAATTAAGACTTAATTGAAACGTAGTTATTAACATCGCATAAAATTATGTTTCAAAAATATATTGTATTTATTCTAAAGCTTTTATGATTTGAAAAATTACTGATATTTCTCAGCATAAAAAGAAAATTTTGTTTAGTTTAGAAAATATTCATATTTGAGTGAAACTCCAGAAAAATTGGAATCTTTTTTTCTTAATTGAATTAAACATCATAAAATTATTTCCATGGAATAATTTTCCATATAATAGCGATATATTTATTATACTTAATTGTAAAAGTCATATTTGATTTTAGCTATACACAAATTTTAGCAAAACATACAAAACAATAGATATATAATGATTTAATGCTTTGAATATTTAAGTAAATAATATAGATAAAAATCAGTAAAATGAAAATAAATTGTAAAATGTGAAATATGTAAAATATATAGAAGAAAATGATAAATATACCAATTTTTGCTTTCGACCGCGTTCAATATGAAACATTAAAAACGTCGGAAATACACTAGGGTATGCACACACGGCAGCCAACGACCAACAAAGACAACTTGTCTCGGGTACCCGCCGATGAATCTCGTCGGGTTCATCCACGTGGAAGGGGCATAATCAAATTTTGCCCCACCATGCAAGGGGCGGCGACTCTTGCGGTCGTGCACACTTTCAAGGCCTTTCTGTTTGCCAAGAGGGTGGGACCTGGTCGAGGGCTATTATGGGGCTCACCCTGGGTTCTCCGTGAATATTCCCCTCTCCCCCTTGGTGAAGTATGGGGTGAGCTACTCCCAGAAAGTCATTCAGTCATCCGACCATCCAGCAGCCACCAGACAATTGCGCGTGACGTGACATGACATGACACCAAGCTCTTACGCCGAAAAACTGTTAGTCTTCGTTAGAAAACAAATCTTATTTCTCATGAAGCAAATAGACGAGAGGTGTACTTTTGTTTCATATAAAACTTCAATAAATTCCGTCTATTTTCTTTCAAGATCTATTTTCTTTTAACAGAAATGTGACACCCTTCGTTACGATTAATCTATAAAATAGAACATTCGTTTACTTACTAGCAGAGAATGGAAAGTTACTTTTTAACAAGTTACAGTTATTCGTTATTGAGTAAAAAAGTAATCAGTTACCGTTACTAGTTACCGATTTTTATTTGATTTTTGTGATAAAACATTATAAATGACTTTTAGAAAATTCAAAATCTTATTTAGAAGTGAAATAAGGAAACAAAAGTATCTTCATCAAAATGTTCATACATGTTCTTTTAAAAATTCGAGATGTTATTTAAAAAAAGCATGCGCTCCACAATAAATATCTAAATGTAAAATAAAAAAAACAAATATTTTCGCAGAACATTATAAATAATCTCAATAAATCCTAAAAAAAGTTTCTATAAATCACATAATTTTCTGTACGTCCTGTTCAACCAATGTATATATAATTCATAATTTTTTGTATAATAAAATTGTATAAGTTATATATGTACACATTTTTATCTTATCTTATTATTCTCTTTCTATGTATTTCTCTTTCCTTCTTTTCCTCCCTCAAACTGAAATTTTAAATATAAATAGAATAAAGATAAAAGAAGATCAAAAAAATTGCATAAGGCAGAGAAACAGACAATAACTTTTTTAAATGTGAATATTAGCAAAAGTAAAAGCAATCGCAACGCCTCTTTACCAATATTTTCGCCGTCGATATATCGATCCAAAAATCGATGTAGTTTATCTCACCGTCCATTAATCAAAGATCCAACTTCCGCGCGAGTGAATCCTGCGTCGTTCTAGAAGAGCTATAGAGGAGGAACAGATACTATAATAAAAGATCGTTCTGCCAGATGGCCCGTGCCCGGTACCAAAAGAGAGACTCTTCTCCCTTTTTCTCTCACCCTCCCTCTCCTTCAATTTTTTCTTTCGAACATGCTCGTCTTCTTACTTTGACTAACTTTAGTCTTTTCCTTCAGGATGAACGATCGTAAGCTATCCTTATGCATTTATATTCCATAGAGTGGTGTAAAGCATATTCGTCCATAAGCAGTAATATGAAATCATAATGTATCTTCTTTCGTTTTCCTAAAGAACGATTTCACATTTCCATTGTATCAGGTATGTTTTACAGATTTATAAAATATAACACATTTTATAGATATAAGGAATAAGAAATAATACGCAAGTATAAATAAGTGAAAGAAATATGCACGTATGTCACATATCAACAACATATAGTAAATTTAGAGAAAATTTATTTCCTGTAAACTTTTCTCATCTTCTTCAAAAGCATGTACGTAAAAATTATTATGTTATTATATTATTTAAATAATACGTACTATAATTATAATGAGAATAAAAAGTAAATAATCGTCAAAATGATAATTATCCAGAATTAATTATTATAAAATTTGCATTATTATTCAAGAACCTTTTGACCAATAATTTTCTTTATAGTTTAATATAAATAATCAATAATATTTCTCTAATGGAAAAAATTTATCAGAGTTCGTCCGAAAAACATAAAAAAATAAATTCAGACACTATATGTATATTACTGAAATTTGATGGAAAGTATTTTATTTTATCTGCAACATTGTCCGAATTTGTACATTTCGATAATTTTCGAAGAAATGTAGTACGAATTCTTTCTGAGATTATTTAAATCGCTGTTATAACTGCCTATAAAGTTGGAAAATTAATATAATTAATATTACATTGGTTTATCCTGATAATATTTAGTAACATTTAGTAAAAAATGGATGCATTTAAAACTTTATTCATCAACACCAAATTTGTTTGTCGTTTTAAGAAAACATTTAATATTTATAACGTCTGTTAGAAAATAATGCTGAATTTATCTTTTTACAGCAATATTTAATTTTTATATTGATAATGCACGTGTCTTTTATCTTACAATAACTGCCTTTATCATATTGTCTCAGTTTCGATTAAACATTTTTAACAAATACACAGGAATGTCCAAATTGAATCGAGAATATTTCCCGACAGTGAATGTCGATTACCTTGACGTATGAATTGCACTTTCACTTTGTGACCGAACAACCCTTTCGACAAAAGAAAAGTACCGTACAAATTTACAGGTATCGCTTTTTCAAAGGTCTTTTGTAATATTTCCCCAGGGAACCCCGCTTGCTTTCTTACTATATATACGCATGATTTGGAAGCGCGTGCCTTTTTTCATTTCATAATAAACGAGAGCAAATCTATAAACGTTAATATTTTGCTACAGTCTAGATAACAGTTAACAATACTATCGTAACTTTTTATTGATTATAGTTATAGAGAAGAGAAATATAAGTCATATTCTTATATTAAAAAATTATATTCAAATCTAGAAATTAAATTCAGAACATTAATTCTTTTCAGTTCAAAAAATGTTTTTTGATCAGCTTCTAAAAACTGCGAAAGTACATTAGATACTAACAATAAACTGTAAATAAAAACAAAAAATCAGTTTTTCTCTTTCAAAACGAATATCTTCGAAACTATAATGATAAGAGGGTAGAAAAAAATGCGTGTCGTTTATTTTTGTCTGGAGAACAACTAAAAACTCATCAAAATCGGAGTGTCACACTTGAGTAGGTTTACTTGTAAGTGGAAACAAATTGAGAGATATCCTCCAAACCTATATTTCGAGGCCTATTTTCACGACTGTGACAAATCGTCTATGGCGAATTACGAATTCGTCGCGCAACGACCCTATGTCGCTCTTAATCCTCTGACTTCAAATCCCATTTGTATACTTGTGCATACTTCGATGCTTGAATGAAAAAGGCCATAGCGAATTAAAAAACCGCATACTTTTTTGAGGATGTCTAACATCTAGCTAACCGTAATTCTAAACGTAACAAAGCGTTGCTAAATGCCATCATACATTTTAGAATACGTGGATCAACGTGAGATTTAACAATTTTTTCGAGTTCCTAAAAAAAAATGACGAAATTATAAATAAACTATAGAAATAATCAGTATTTTTATTTATATATGACAAAATTAAGTTTTAAGGATAATATCCTGTAAATGAGGACTCCTCTAACAACTTGCAATCTCATAAAAATTTTTTATTATTCTCTCTCTCTATAATAAAGATTTCAATTTTAATTTACAATAATTCTTACAGTTATTGCCGTATAGATTTTTTAGTTGAAAAATATTAATTTGAAATATCTTTTTTCTTGAGAGTTTAATTTAAAATAAAAAATTAAATCAAAAATTTTAAATAAAACAATTATTAGTGTAACATTTACAGAATAATAATAAATTATTATTCTTTTTATTTTGAATAATTATTATCACTAATCATTAACACATTAGTATTATCACTAATTTAAGAAATAAAACATATATTTAATTATTAGCATTCATGATAAATATTCTCTTTAATTGCAATACTTGTAATTACTAGACAAAAATATTAAAATTTATAATTTATAAAGTTATATTTTCTATATTTTCAATCAGTTTTATTAACACTTTAAATTTAGATAATTCAAAAGAAAATATGTAGATTTTTTAATATTTTTTGTACAGCAACTGCGTAAAAGAAAAACTATTAGTTTAAAAAATCTATTTGTATAGATATCTCTCACACATATATCAATAATAAAGGATAAATAAAAATTTAACTCTGCTCGATTTAAAATTGAATCTTTTATTTAAACATGAAATTTGAGGCCTTTTAGATGTGTGTGATCAAATTTTGAATAATCACGATTTTACATATCTAATTGTAGACTTTAAATCTAAGAATTATATAAATATGTACAGAATATTTTTAATTAATAAATAAGTTTCGTATATTATATAAATAGACACAACTTTGGGGACTGATACTTTTACCAAGTTGCCAATTTTCGATTCTTGATCGAATAGTTAACATAAAAATGTATATATGTCACGAATCGAAAATTGTTCGTTTTTAGGTCATACATTTAAATAATTTACGTAAGGATTGAACAAAGTTGTGCGATTGATACTGGAATTAGTATTGTTACTAGAAAAGATATTAATGAAATTTAATTTTGGGAAGAGCGTTAGAGTTTTCGAATTTATGGAGTTTTAGGTAAAGCGGAAAGGATCAATATTCTTTAAAAATAATTAAATTTAACTCTGCTTGTTTTAAAATTTAAAACAAGATATTTAAACTAATTGAATTAATAATAATTTAAAAAAATATAAAAGCTTAGATATCAAGATAGGATCAAATTTTTATCTATCGTTTAAAGTTTGGATATAAAACTTTTAATTATTTATTTAGTTTTCATAGTCGTAAATTTAGTGAACGAATAAATAAGAACAAAAAAATTTTTTATTTTGCATCACGATAGAATTCGCATTTTTATACATACGTGATATATATATATATATATGTGTGTGTATATTTATGTATAATATGCATATAATTATGTATTTTCATAATTTATTTCACAAGTTGTCAATCTCACAGCAATATTTATCCAAAACAAATGTTCATTTATGTTTGATATACAAGCTTCTCTAGTCTAACATTTTTCATTTGCCAATTAGTGTGGAATCGAGTATATACAGTAAAACAAATTTAATATATAACTAATTAGAAATCTAATAGTAATATGTATGATTTATATATCTATTATTAGTATGACTATTATTATTATTAACTATTATTATTATTATTACATATTTATTATTATTAATATAATAAGAAATGACTGAAGAATGTTTTATTCATATTTATGGAACAATAAAATAAATTGAGTACATACCCAATTTGTGGATCTCTTAAATCTACAATAGTGTACACGAGATGAAAATTTGCTCGCTCCATAGAACCTTCAAATTCTTATTCTATTCGCATGAACCGACACCGACGACAGCAATCGGATTACACCCGTGCTCGACTTAAGCATGATGAAAATCAAAAACTTACAACAGGGTTGCACGAGCCACGCCCCGTGACTGCGAAACGAATTCTTCGTGATACAAAACGATCGAAACTGTCTTCTCGAGCGATAGAGGAATAGGACGGCGAAATGTCGCTGTATACATCCGTGACGGTACGGCGCGTATCGATTCGAGCTCCCCTTTTCCACGAGTAAATTTGACGTTGGCCAAATAAACACATTGAGGCCGGCTACGTTTGAAGTGGTTCCCGTTGACAGTGGGCGATACATGAATGTCGGCGCGATTGTTCCGCAGCGGGTTGCCGTTGTCGGCACCTTTTGGGCCCCAGGCACCGGGGGCGGGTTTTCCTTCTCCCAGGTGCCTCTTACGTGCTGCCGTTGACTTCTGGACGTTCCTTTGGTTTGTAAAAATCAAGATCATTCTGCGCACGTTTCACGAGAGCATCCGCGGCATCTCAAAGGACACTATTATCGCCATTCGTTCACTCATCCATTCGTTCACTCATCCATTCGTTCACTTTATTCATGGTAATCTTCCTCTTCACAGTCCTGAATCTCTATCACTCGCACTTGTTACTCTGATCCTGCAAAAAATAAGCAAATAATTCAATATACAAATATACTAATGCGAATAATTAGAAATCACTTTTGAAATTGTTTTTACTGTTTTAGAAAAGAATTAATTTATTCTATCAAAGAAAAAGCTCGAAAGAATGCTATATCAGAATTTCAAAAGGTAGTCTAAAGCGTTCAAGATTAAAATTTGTATACTAAAGAAGATAGTTCATTTTGGTTTAATTTTTTATTTAACAAAATTATTTTAGTTGTTTTAATTTCTTTTGTTGAAGAATGTATATATTTAAGTTATATATTAAAATGTAATATATTTATCAAAAACAATAAAGACGAATTAAATTAATTTAGTCAAAAAAACAATTCTTTCTCATTCAGTATAATCTGTAATTGCGTATTCTCATAAATTAAATTTTATGGAATGATTTTCGTTTAGTCTGTCTACTTATATACATGGTGTACATACACCGCGTGCATACTTTTAAGTCTCGAAATACAATGATAGTGAGCTTTAAGCCAATTAAGAAATTGATCAATCACAATCAAATGTGAGCAGAATATTCGACTCTACGATTGATGATCAATTTCTTAAGGCTTAATACATTTAAGGCGATGCAGTGATGCTGGATGCATATGTTATCCGTTTTACCACTACTCGAATGCGATTATTTTCAACGCGCTATTTTTCTTATTG
This sequence comes from Cyphomyrmex costatus, assembly GCF_001594065.2. Taxonomy (NCBI): domain Eukaryota; kingdom Metazoa; phylum Arthropoda; class Insecta; order Hymenoptera; family Formicidae; genus Cyphomyrmex; species Cyphomyrmex costatus. The sequence goes on along the minus strand of NW_017278737.1, from coordinate 28,788 downwards.
CCTTTCTCTTTTATAGATTTAAAAATCTTCCACAATTAATGCGTAATTATGACCGCTACAATAGAAGGTACTCGATTATGAATGGTCAATTTCTTACGGCTTATGGCTTAAAACTCGAGATATATGTCTTAAGACCATAGTACACAAGTAAGAAATAAGCAGTAAGCGAATTTTTCTTCTGATTGATCAACGAAGCATTTGCAGCATTAAATGGATCCACATTCAAGTACGCTGGGTTTATTCAGAACAACTCCGAGCAACTCCCGAGAGACAAAACGAACAATACTATAGTCGAATGTGAGGAGGATAATAACTATCATTGGTCGATTTCTATGCCTACTCCTTTATTCAGTGTGGATATAGCTTTAGTCTGCAGGCCCTAAGCTGTAAAGCCATAAGAAATTGACCAATCACAGTCGATTATTTTTCTCGCATTCAACTATGATTAGTTAATTTTTTATGGCTTCGGGCCTCTTAAAACGAGGTGTGGACCATGGACCTATAATATATGGACCGAGCATCCTCACCACATGCCTATAGAATAGATAAGGAAACCGTGATGTCATGGTATAAAGTGAGACAGCTCTCCATACTAACCTACATGCTCTGCTGCCATAGGTCCATGAGCAGCGCATGTAAGTTAGTTAGGTTAGAATGGAGAGGGAAAGTTCGTGCGAATCATGCTCTCTCACTTTATATCCTGGCATCATGGTTTCCTTGTCTATGCTGGATCCATATATTATAGGTCCATGGTGTGGACCCAGATTTAAGCCCATTCTATAATAGGCAGTAGTGGATTATGGAGTAGGCGTAGAAATCAACCAATGATAGTTAATTATCCTCCTCACATTCTCGACTATGATTTGTTAATTTCTACGCCTATTCCTTAATGCACTACTGCTACTGCCCATTGTAGAATGGGCTTTAAGAATCTCATTGTAGAATCCGCTTTAAGATAGTACTTGCATAAAATGATTTTTTTGCGAATTTAAATACAAGTTGAGGCGTTTTTTCGTTATGCAACCAGAAGCAACCGCGATTAAAGCTATTTGTATCTTCTGATCCCTGAAAACAAAGATAGCCTTCTTAATCGCGGTCGCTTTTGATTGGATAACGAAAAAACGCCTTTGAAATGCTCTTTAGTCTTTATGTATCTGTATAGTTAAAAACATATTGATCGTCTAGTTTTTGAAATAAAATCGCAATTAAAATTTGCAATTTTAACATAAGATGCAAATGTGCAACTCAAGTTAACGTCAGATTTTTAATTATAGGCATCCATACCATTTTGTTATAAAAAACGAGTATGTTATAGAATAGAATATACAAATGGTGTAAAAAGTTTCAAAATTGTTGACTCTCTAGTTTAAAAAATGCAATTAAACAAAGTAACACGTACGCACTGCTCAACGCATCAATATTTTTAAGGTTATGAAGATACGGCCTCGAAGACATTTCCTCTAGCCTTTTTTCTGTGTTTGTTTGAGACATTGCCGAAATTGCTTTCAACTTTTTCCGAAGAGTTTTCTCTTTGTAATAAATTGCCCTTTATATTATATCTTAATTGAGTAGTTATTTTCACTCTTTATTGCAAATACACAACTGTCTTCTTCTTCTTCTTCATTTTAATGGCTCCCGCAGGCGAATGCCCGCGATACGGCCAGTATCTAATGTAGTGACTTGTAAACGGAAAGATGATGAAATGGCCGCGAAAATAGCGTAGTTCGCACGGACACTGGACGTCTGCGTCTAAACGTCATCAATAACGGGTGATCCAGATTCGCGGGATAAACAAAATCGAAGAGAAATACAATGCACGGTCAAAATCAACACCACTTTCAAAAAATATGTGATTGAAAGCATCCAAGCCAAAACACGTCCGCCGCGGTCGAGTGATTCTGCAGAACTATACACGACTATCACAGCATCAAAGTATTAGATTTATACTAAAATTAGAGAAATATGTAGCAGTGTAACTAAATGCAACGTTGCCACATATTTATACCTTAGTTTTGTATCATATACAAGAGCCTTAAGGTGCAGCCACAATAGAAGGAATTAGGAATAAAGAATAAGAAATCTATTCAGAAATCGGATACATTGGTATACATAGTTTTTGATAGGCTAAAATTTCTTATTCCTTCTATTGTGGCTGTACCCTTAGGGCTATGCAGAATAAAAGTAACAGGAATGATGAAAAAAGCCACAGTACATGATTTCTAATAGGTTGAAATTCTTATTCCCTGTTCACTGTTCCTTAAGCTGGAAACACAATGCGAGGGAATAGCGATAGCGATAAGTTTCAACCTATCAAAAATGTGTATTCCGGTGTATTCGATTTCTGATAAGTTGAAACTTATCGCTATTCCCTCGCATTGTGTTTCCAGCTTTATAGTATGTAGATGGCACTCGTAACCAAAAATTTTTCTCTCACTGACGAGAGTGGGGGTATCGTCAATAAGCGCGCGATGGAATTTAACTTTTAGATGGTATTAGGGAGTTTTTCCAATACTGTTTATTCCAGATACGGTGAACTTAGCAAGTCACGTTATTCTTTTCTTAATTAGGTGAAGAAAAAGATAACGTGACTTTAGCGTTTATCGTATCTGGGATAAACGGTATTGCAAAAACTCCCTATTGTCGCGCTAGTACTATCTTAAATAATATCTTAAGATGCTAATACGATCTTCTGATTGGTTCGTAACATCTTAAGACCATACTCAAGACAGTCTTATGGCGTTTTCGACCCGATCGGGTTTGCTCCAACTTGGGTTAGAAAGTATTTTGCTACTGATGGACACGCTCTATTAATAGGAGAGCATAAAACGTTATTAATCTAATCCAGATTAGAGCAAACCCAGTCGAGTCAAAAACGCCATTAAATATAAAAATCGATTATGAGCGCCGGTTATAAAACCTCCGCACAGTTGTTAGTTCAAATTATATATAATATTCTCAAAGTAATAAGATAATTTTTACACAAATAATTAGAGAGAATATACTTATTAAATAAAGTTAACTGTGATTGTTGCAGTTAATTTTATTTTATAAATACATTCCAATTATTTGTGTAAAAATTATCTTATCACCTTATAAATACATATTTTATATATATTAACAACTGTAAAGTTTCACATAAAAATTTCATTTGTACTGGATTTATTCTTGGAGTCACAAATACTATTAATTTGATTTGATTTGTGCATTTATATGCATTAATCTAATGTGTACTGTGTTAGTAGTCGTAAATCGTATGTATATGTTATAAATTGTATATAAAGTCATACTTAATCAATAAAAATAGTGATTTTGAAGTTTGGTCGTCATACCAAACTTAAGATTTATAATACTACAAATTAAAATTTTGACATATTTTGTTACTTTTATATTATTTACTTTTACTCTTTTATCTTTCTCTTAATCTCTTTTTCTCATTACTTTAAAAATTCAAGAGTTGAGCTAAAATTGTATTCCTTTTATTCAAAAAAGGATGATGAACAAAAATGAAGGAGCTTAACAAATTAGCTGGAAACATCTGAAATAATATTGAATTATTTTTTAAATAATTGGTATACACCGTAAAGAAATGTATAAGAGTATAACACATGAAAAATTAGCAACATCACTTTCAAGTAAGTAATGAAAATTCTTGCTCATATAATATTTTTAATAATTATGTGTATATCAGAAATATGAATAAATGTCATATAGTAATATAATAATATAGAGTGAATAAAAAAAGGAAAAACTTAATTTAAAATAAAATCTTAGAAACTTTATTCAGTTTTAATTACAATAAAATATAAAGCATAATATACCATTCATAAATCATTTTTATCTTATTAAGTTAATTTATACGAGGGTACCCGTTTACACTTTATTAAGTTCATTAATTTAAGTTGCAAATTATGTAAGTAGTACTGAGACATCATTGTGCAGTCTTATTAACATTTATACATAGACTATGTTCTATATTCATTTGTATGATTGTATTATTTCATTATGCGATTATCAAAAATCTATATGTAACGGAAACCATAGATTTTCAGTATTTTAGTGAATAATAGAACAGTCTAAATGTTAAACAAAAACAAATTATGCTCACCAAAAAAACTGCGAGCACCAAGTGGAACTCTTGGGATGTGTTTCCGAAGTTTTGCGATCACATTTATCTACGTCGTTACGATTTCATGTCATCACGCAATTGGCATTAAAAAAAAACATGATAAAAAAAATGATGAATCGCATGAATCGATGACAGGGTCATAAAGATGAATATGACTGCAAAATTCTTTTATGAGCAGTTTGGGTGCAATCGCCATTTTTATGATACAATTGCACATCAAATGCATTTTATCATTTTGATGTTCCATGTTTACTAAGTAGCATTAACAAAGCTGCACAATATTGTATGCCTATTTCTAACACAATCTGCGAATTTCTGTCAATACTGCAGAAAAAATTTCCTATCTTTTGGCCCACTCTGTATAGTAATTTATTTACTGAATAGAATACACACATACACTAAATGTACTTTTTAGTTTATTCTATATAAAATGTACATGTAATATGATATACACACATAAAAAAGTTATATTATAATTACTAGAAATTGCAAATAAAAAGTGTCATATTTGTGTCATATTCATATCATATTCTGATTAATACATTTAATATATATATTTACAAAAATACCTCTTTTTAAAGGCGTAATTAAATCGTATTTTAAATTTACAATTATGTGAGAAAATTCTATTAAGAAAATTTAGTCACAATGTGTATAATATAATTTGTGTAAAACATTTCTCAAAATTTTCTAATGTGTGTTGATTATATTCTAAAATTAGCAATGACTACGTTTAACAAAAAAAGCAGCTTTGCAACTTTTGGAAAATTTTTCAATATAATTGGTTTATACATTTAGATTCATAAAGGCAAAAGTCATTTGTATTAAAGAATTTCAGAACAATACTGTAAAGTTGATTTCTCTAACTAAAAAATATTGTATAACAAATAATTTTTTTTTGTTATGAACAAAAAATGTCACATAAATATAAATCATTAATTTAATTTAAAATAAAACAATTCTATTCACGTATTTGATTTAATAACTAAAATCAAATATTAAGTGTATTCTTTTCTGTAACATTACATTACTATTAAAGTTCGATGTATCATGCACAAATTGATAATAATCTTTTAGATATTGTATTTTATGAGTCTTTCTCTCTTAAACAATAATATTTTATGAAAAATATCCATGATAAAGTTTATTTTTAATGTGTGTCAAATGTGAAGTTGTATTACTCCACCACTTTAGTATGCATTTTCAAATTATGATTATTCAAAGAAACTCTATTGATAAAAGCTTTCGAGCAAATTGGACAGACATACGCGTGCTGCAAGTGATGTTTTAAATGTTCAGTGAATATCGCGCTGCTCTTGAAATACTTCTTACATATATTACATTTAAGATCATCCTCGGATACCTCTAAGTGAGTCCTCGTGTGCAAATCAACTTCCTTAACGTTATCGAACTCTTTAGAGCACACTCGACAACTGAATTTTACCGCCTGAAGAATTCCTATTTGACTCCCAGTTAAAGGATTCGGTACAGATATTATCTTCTTAATATCGCTGTTAATGTTACATGTAATATTTGTTTTCTTTCCATTAGAGCATATGTGATTCCTGTAATATTAGTAACATTATAAGAAAATGTATTAAAAAATACATACTTAATATATTAATATTTAAGAAAATAAAATCTTAAATGTGTTATTTATGTAGTACATTACTTTTTAAATTAACAACTATACATACATATACTTATGATTACTTTTGATTCTGTAATTAAATGTATTATTATCATGATATAATAGACTTTGTCTATAATTTTGTATTTGACTCTTATTTGCCTTTGTCTATCTTTGTTTCATAATTATAATACATAATAATTAATAAAATAACAGCAAAATTGTCTTAAAAGAATAATTATTCTTTTTATAGAAATACAAGTTTACCTGTAATCTTGGTCGCTTGTGAAATTAATATTGCAGTTTGTACATGAATAATCAGTTTGTTGAGGAACTATTGTTTTTATAGGAGAATTAATTTGAACAACAGTGTTCTGTAGATTCTGTACTTTAAGATGATCTTGCAAGTAATGCTGCTTAACATTATCTTTCAGATCAAATATCTTGCCACACAGATGACACTTGTATGGATGTAACGATTCGGTATTAACGTGCAATTTTTCATGCTTGTCATATATCATTTGAGAACTACATTCTGTCAGACAGATATCGCAAGTAAAATGTGTTTTGTTCATGTGCATACAAAACAATTTCAGATCAAGAAAAGACTTGGAACATTTACTACAAGAGTAGTTTTGGGATAGCGGTTTCATTGTAAAATAATATTTATCACATAGTTCACATTTAAATGCTGGCTTTGATTGATATATACATTTTTTCAGTTTGCAGCTACCCTTATTACAAGGCTTTTTATAAAATGGCAGTATTTTTCTTTCCTTTTCGCTTTTAATTATTTTTGTGTTCTTGTCATTATTAACTGTCATAGGTAGTACCTTTTTACATTTCGGAGCTGGTTTACTTCGTATTTTATCTATTTGTATTATCAAGCGATATTTCTTTACATTTGCCTGAGAATTTTGTACTATGGGAGTCAATATGGTAGAACCATTCATAGATTCAAAATTCTTTGATGTGTCTGTTTTATTTCTGCCATGCAAATCTTCAATCTACAGTATAAGAATGTACATCATTTATTAACATTTGGAAATATCCTAGTTAAATGAAGGATTACCCAGAAAAATGTTCCAATCATCATTTTTATGAAGTGATATTTTAATAGAAAAGTAGTGCTTGCAGCTTGTGGTGGCATGCATGATGGCTAAATATGTGATAAAATCTAATGATCAAAATACATACACAAAACAAAGAATTCTGGATAGAAGTTGACAATTAGTGAAAAAACGTTGTTTCTAAGTATGAAAGTATATAGGAGAAATAGTAAGATTTTTCGTCTGTGTCTATGGAATTAAACATTTAAATAAAGATAAAACACGAAAAATTAATTTTGATAAATAGAAAAGTGTAAAAGACCGAAAAATAATAAGACAAAATACATTGACTATAAAAATAATTCAGTTCCTGCTACAACACCTCCAAGTTACAAAAGTGGATAAAATTACATTTGTACCAACACGAAGTACATTCAAGCTGTAAGGTCTCTTAATTTTTTTCTTTTCGGGAGCAAATATAAAAATGAAAAATATTAATATAATGACATTAATGACACTTCATGGGTAAAAAAAGTTATGTAAATAGAAAAAGTTGTTACTGATGTTTATATCAGTATATTAATATTAGAAATTGCATGTACGTTATATATAATTTCACTATATCAAATTTTAAATAAACCAAATTTTATTTTTATTACATTTTTATGAAATAATAAGACTTCTACTTAATTAAAAATAATAAAAAACTTAACTCTTAAAAAATTGTCACTAGAAAAACTGTAATGTTTTATTTTCTGTAAAGTTTAATAAAAATGTTGAATACAACATTTTTCCAGGCAATTTTTCAAATAAAAAATAAGCTTACATTATTCTGCGTGGATGGACTTTGTGATGCCACTAAAGCATGTTCCTCTAACTTTTTCCGTTTAGCTGGTATTTTCATTGATATCATCTGTGACATATTCTTTTCTTTTTGTTCTTTCGAAGATTCTATAACATATTGTATGTGTATGTGTGTGTGTGTGTATATATATATATATATATATTAGTTTTTGAACATGGCCGGAGACACTACCGCGTCTCCTGAGATATATATATATATATATATGTGTGTATATAATTTTTATTATATCATAAAATAATTCATACATCAAATGCATCATATAATAATTATCTATAAAAACCATCCATACAATAATTAATCCAGAAAAACCTTATTTTATATGCATAAGAATAAAAGATATAATTTTAAAACGTTAAGATCTGTTCAGGTGTTTACAAAAACCTAATTATTAAATTACTATTATAGTTAATTTAATAATTTTACACTCTCTTTCATGGTATCTTATAATGATCTTAATGGTGTGATATTATTATTGTAGTTCAGACAGATTTGCATTTGAATGATAAAAAATTCAATTTAGTATATTGACAGTATAAATAAATAAATAAATGACATATGTCAATAAATGATATATGTAGTATATAAATTACACACACTTTTATAATTAACACTTATTTCTTATTTGTTATATACAAGAGTAGTTTGATATGTCTATGCAAAGTCTAATATAACACCAGTATGTATCAAGATTATTTTTAGTATTTGGCAACTCTTAGAGGATTACGCACTAAATTTCAGTGACATAGATCTATTATTCTGTTTGGCATTTATTTGAATCAATCAAGTTTTGAAGTTTGCAAAAAATGGATCAGAAAGAATTTTGTGTAGTATGATTGCAAAATGGTTCAATTTACACTACAAAGTCTAAATTTAGAAAATAAGGAAATGTAGAAGGACTTTGGCTAGGTCCACAACCTTGCTTTAAGAGGCCTTAAGTCGTAAAGCCATAAGAAATTGACTGATCACAGATTTTTCTCGCATTCAACTATGGTCAATTTCTTATGGCTTTACGGCTTAGGGCTTCTTAAAGCAAAGTTGTGGATCCAGCCTTTGTAGTGTAAATCAAATCATTTTGCCGTCATACTACACAAAATTCTTTCTGATCCATTTTTTGCAAACTTGATTGATTCAAATGAACGTCAAACACAAAATAATAGATCTATGTCATTGAAATTTAGTATGTAATCCTTCAAGAGTAGCCAAATACTAAACATAATCTCAATATGTATAATACTATATAATATGGTATTATATTTTAGACTTTGCATGGACTTATCAAACTATCCTCGTACTTCAGTAAAAAATCACAATATACATTTGCAGATATTTTATTATTAAACTGTAGCATTAATTAATAAACTAATGTAGAATAATTGACAATGCAATAAATAAAATTATAAACAGATATGATTATTTCTTATAAACAATCCATCAAACGTGCAAACAATAATACGCGTATCAATATTTTCGCATAGAAATGTAATTTGTGATAAGGCTTACAAACATCATCTTACCAAATAGAGTAGGAACAGCGTTAGATTTCAAATCTTTAGATGTAGTAAACTGGACTTTTTCAAAATGGAGCTCACAAATATGCAGAGATTCCTTATTGCTGGGTTCTAGACCACAGTTTTGAAACCATTGATTCTTCCTTCTATAATATTCAATAAAGAGATTTAAGAGACTGAGCGACTACCAATGCGGTGATCGTTTATGGTAGAATTACTCACAAATTATCCTCAGGAAAAGGAAAAAACTTGATCGGTTTCCCGTCTACCTTCGTGCTCTGAGTAGAGGGACAATTGTTGATCACGCAAGTTACCATTACAATACGACGAAAGTCTCAATCTCAACAGACACTATTATCTTATAATCGCGAGACTATCGACTACGTAAAAATAACGCCTATAACCTAAAAGTAAAATTCAAGACTCAACACTTCCTCACTGTCTCGAATCTGCTCGAATCCCAATGTAATTATTGATGCGCAAAAATCAGTAAAAATCTTACTTCCTGAATGAAGCAAAGGAAAGGAAATGCGTTCCGAACTCTATCAACTCGGACTCAAAATCAAAGATCGATAGGAGTGACCCAGAGACCTCTAGTCGAAGATGAATTTTTTATTCTCAAATTACGGCTAAAATACTGGATGGATCGCGTTTTAATTGTGATATTCGTAATTAGGAAAGGCTCCTGAAGGCTCGTACAGAGCTATTTTTTTGTAAAAAAAGGCATAATAAAAATTTATTCTGTTATCTCACTCGATGTGTACTATGGTGCAGTTGGTGTATACATGATCAGAATCAATTTGCAAATCTGACTCTGTACGAGCCTTCCCAGCAATATAACAATGAAATCCCAACAGGTTTCATAAGGAAATATTATTTCTTTGAGAAAAAAAATAAGCATAAATGACCTACATCTGCACTGATCTGCACTCATAAATGTATACCTTTATGCTGAAATTATGGCTAAAATATAACATAAATCGTGTTTTGATTATGATATTCGTAATCAGAAAAGGCTCCTGAAGGCTCGTACAGAGCTATTTTTTTGTAAAAATGGCATAACAAAAATATTTCTGGTCTCCACGGGTCACTCCTGTCGACCCTTAAAATACAATTTCACGAGCCGCTCCAACTGGTTATTTCAGCGACAAAAAGAATCAAGTGGATCGTCAATCAATTGACGAATACCAAGCGCAACCAATGTTACGCGTCCTGATTGGCGTGACCAATTTCACACTAGTCCCCTTATTGGGTTGATTCTCTTATGCACTATGCATTAAGCCAAAAACGTAAGGCCGTAAGACGTATCAGTAAGGAAATCGTAATATTGGATTTGCTACCGGCCTTACGGTCTCTACTGTGATTGGCCAAAACGCTTACTGATACATTTACGGCCTTACGTTTTTGTATGTGCCATGGGCTTTATGCGTTAAGCTGGTTCTACATTAGTGCAAATCGATCGCAAGTTCGTTGCTACAGCCAATCCCAAGCTTGCATTTTGAAATCAACGCTTCAGATTGACTGTCGCAACAAACTTGCGATCGGCTTGCAACTAATGTAGAACCGGCATTATGCAAGAGTCTGTGCTGCGGCCTTTAGCTTAAAACTGTATTGTAGAATGTAGATCCAAATTTAAGGCCTCTTAAAACGAGGTTGTGAACCCAGCCAATAACATTAGTACATTTAGAATCTTACTGTATAACTTTTTGGCTTTCTTTTACAGTACAATTTGTATATTTAAGAAATTTTCAAAAATATTGTTTGAAATGAAATGAATTATAAATTCTGAAAAATTATTAAATTTATACAAAAATTAAAAAAAATTTTATGAAAAGTTATACAAAAAGTTCTGAGAAAAATGTTTACTAAAAAAGAATGTGTATTTCATAAAAACAAAAATTCGATAAAGGTAAGAAAATTATAAAAATAAAAAAATATTTACTAAAAATGATTTAATAATGAAAAAAATTTTAGCAAATTATCTTATCTTTATATAATATGTACATATATACAAATATAAATAGAAAAGTAATATTACATCTCAATTAAAGTACCATTTTTTAATCTTTTATATTTAAAATCTGATTCTGGACGTTTATTAACCCAAGCTTTTGTATCTAATTTATTTAATATAGATTCTGGATCAATAACAGCTTCTTGAAATTTTGATGAAGTCTCGTCATCCTCTCTAATCTGTCTATTTCTTTTGAATTTTTTCTTATATTCCATACATTCTTCTTCAACTTTTGCAACAGTTAATAATTTGTTTGATGTACTTAGAAGTTTTATTCCAAAGTTCTTGTCCTTTCTCTGTTTTTGTTTATCACAATAATTAGCAATTTTATCGCTTTCCATCTTTATAGATCTATAATTGACATTTGCATTTGCACAAATTGTTAATTTATTAAAAACAGAATAATATTTGTACACATGTCTAAAATATTTATTTTATTGCTTACCGTTCCAAAATTTCATCTAGTTTTTTGGCAATAAAACTCTGAAATGTGGCAGTAACACCAAAATTTGTAAAGTTATCTTCTTGTTTTGAGTTTAGTCTCAAAGAATAACTTTTATCCAGTTTGCTAGTTTTTGGTTCTTTTAAAATTAAACAATAATTAGTACATTATAATAGATTTCTATGAGATTACATAAATACACTTAGTTATTTTAAATATTGAAGATAAAAGGAAAAGATATTAATACTTACCGGACTGAGAAACAGCTTTGACTTTTTCTACGCTATATAGATTATTGTTTAAAAATTGCTGATCAATCGCTTCCTTCAAATTATTTGTAAAATTTTCATCTTCTGAACTTGACGAGTCTACTTGTTTGCTTATTTTCTTCATCATTGACTTTAATCTATATCTATAAATCTATAACTTGTATTTAGAATATCTATAAATAACAAATAAGGCTCAATGATATATGCAAAATGATAGGAGCAAGTACTAAAAGTCTTCTTGCAGTTTGCAGATATTAACACAATTTTATTGCAAAAATTAAGTAGAATCTATCATTTTATAATTATAAATGTGGTAATTATCCAAAAGACGTTTTTCACCTTCAATTTAAATTATGCTCATTTGATGCGTTTTTGTATGAAACGAAAAAATCTAGCAATAAAATATTATGTCTCTCAATCCCACAAAGCAAGATATTATAATTATTAAAGTTGTGTAAGCTGGGCCGAGAAAAAATGTCGGACGCTCGACGCGATGTCGGGACTCGAACCGAGGACCTCGTATGTAGTTCGAAACACAAAGCCACCGCCTTGCCGCGGAGCCACACAGCCCGACACGTAGATCTTAATTAATATCTTACAGTTGTTTTTTTTATCGGAAAACAGCTTTCGGTTGAAGATCAATTTTTTGTGTTAAAGTTAAAACTTATTAGGTTAGAAAATCTGTCACATCGATGACGGAGTTAGGCCGATATTTCATGTGTCGTACGACAAGGCTTTTCAAGCCTGTTTATTGGCTGTAAAACAGAGAGATTCTCGGATCTCTCTGTTCTATAACCAATCAACGTGCTTGAAAAGCCTTATCGTACGACACATGAAATATCGGCCTTACACATCGTCAGGCTGGAGTCACATGGAGCGGAAATTACAGCGGAACGGAACAATGAAACCAATCAGAACTCTACAGTCATTCCGCTGCTTTACTTTCTGCGATTGTGATTGGTCTCGCTGTTCCGTTCCGCTGTAGATTTCCGCTCAATGTGACTCCAGCCTTCGGCCGATATTTCATGGGTCGTTATACGACAAGACTTTTCAAGTTTGTTGATTGGCTGTAGAACAGAGAAATCCGAGAATCGCTTTGTCTTGCAGCCAATCAACAGGCTTGAAAAGCCTTGGCATATGACACATGAAATAAGTTTTATATATATATGGAGTGATCATGATTCAAAATTTCAATCAAATTCCTCTTGAATTTTTTAAATGGAACTTTTTTCAACTTTCATTACATATTTTTGTAACTTACTTTCAGAGCTTTTCAAAATATTAAAATAAAATTCTTTTTTATTGAGTATTTTTTGTTAAAGGCTTGAAAGTTATAAATGATCCTTTATTTAAAAAAATATTTTTTTCAATTTCCATTGCAAGTTGTAGCTTGCATGAAATAGATACATATTTATCTTACAACTTTTTAATTTCTTTAAACTGTTGGAAATTTCCCAAAAATTGTAGGCATTGTTGCATTGTATTCATCTTGTATATGTATATATACTTACTGTAAAAATATAATTTTACAATTATATATGCATATGTATACATAGGCATGAAAAAGACATAAAAAATACGTTTAGTATTTATTTTCGACATTATACAGATGGCCGAAAGTATATAATTACTCTATATTAAATAAAAGTTAATATTTACATTTTAATATGATGCAGAGTAATCCGAAGTCTGTGTTCAAACTATGAGCGAACTTTTTACCGTGCAGGGACGATTACATTATTAGTATAACGGCAATTGTCTCTCCTTACAATTATTTCCTTAATAGCTAATGTAGAATATATACATACAATTGTCTTATATTAGTTAGTATATTACACTTCGCACATAATATACACATCTGATAGTTATGTACTAAACTGTTTATCAATATAATTGTACGTACCATAGAGATCTAAGAGTATGCCAATACGCGAACATATAACTTCAATATTTCTTGTAAAAGAATGTTGGGATTTCAAAAAACAAAGCAACATAATTATATTGAGAAAAAATAAAAGACAGATATGATCTTCTACGTAAATCTCACTAATACCAAATTTGACTAAGATCTTGGAAAAAACCATGATCCCAACATCCAAATGCTACTCGTTAAATTTCTATAGAACCGGTGAACGGTTACGTCACGAAACAATTGGTCGTTATTTTAGTTCACATATTTCGAAGATAGATTTATGATGAAGAGAGAGCGGCAACGCCGGGTAATACTTTACCCTCCAAAAGTTCCAAGCTTGCACCACCACCGGTACTCACGTGACTCACTTTATCCTCCGTTTTCCACTTAGCTGCACACGTTGCCGTGTCACCTCCACCGATAATAGTAATCGTTCCCCGAATTGTGGCTTCAACAACATTGTCCATCAAACTTTTTGTACCTCTACTGAAGTTTTCAAATTCGAATACTCCCGCTGGGCCATTCCATACTATAACTTTTGCTCTCTTAATTGGTTCTGTATCAAGAAAATACAATTAGCAATGCTTCTAATGTCAAACACTTAACACATTATTATATATGATAGCTGTTAAAAGTTTCCAGCCAAAAACATATACTTTTATGATAATTTTTCAATAGATTATCATAAGTAGTAAAGGAAATGTACTTACCTGCAAACAAATCTCTTGATTTTGGGCCTACATCAAGACCCATCCATCCATCAGGTATACCATTCTCAACATCCGCAGCTCCTACTGCTGCATTCTCTGCAAATTTATCGGCAGTCACAAAATCCACCGGCAAGTGAATTTGGACGCTATTTTTTTTTGCTTTATCCAATAAGTCGTTCACAATTTTTGCTCCTTCTTCGTCAAACAATGAGTTCCCAATCTAGAATTATGTAAATGTAAAGAAAAGATTAATATTTAATTGCAAATATCTCTCAGTATCATTTGCAATTCGTACCAACTATTACATACCTTCATACCTTTGGACACTTTTAAGAATGTATATGCCATACCACCTCCAATAATCATTTCATTCACTTTGTCTAGAAGATTATTAATTAATTGAATTTTGTCAGCAATCTTAGCCCCTCCAAGTATAGCTAAAAACGGTCTTTCTGGATTGTCTAGAGCTTTCGCAAAGTATGCAAGTTCCTTTTTCAACAAAAAACCACTTGCTCTTATGTCAAATCCATCTCCCATCATAGAACTATGAGCACGATGAGCAGTTCCAAAGGCATCATTTATATATACATCTCCTAGCTTTCTCAGAGATGCTCTAAATTCAGCAACTTTATCCTTGTCAGCTTTAATCTAAAATAAATTAATATATCAGTCTTATTAAGAGAATATCACATTTTTACATATTTCAAGATAGTTTACATTGAGTTAAAATACATATGATTTTTCGTCCTTTATTACACACAATGGATCTTTCACATTCAAAATTAATTTTCATCACTTTTACAAGAAAAAATTATAAAGTAATTCTTACACATACTTAAACATCTTAAAAAAATATTTGTAAAATTGTGTATTAAAAAAAAAAGAAAAAAGAAAGACCTTTATTTAACTAGATGCTCTTAATATTTCAAAGAAATATACATGAATAATAACTCAATCCTATGTATTAAAGATTAAATTAATATCTGCAATCATCAGGACAAAATTTCTTATTTTTGTTCAATTTCACTTGTGTAAAAAAGACCTAGATTGTTTAGGATTAAAGTAATAAAGTACTTAAATAATGAAAATGATCTTTCGTACCTTATTTCCATCAGGACCTACACCTTTCCCCTCCTCCTCAACGTGAAATCTCAGATTTTCCAATAAAATAATAGTACCAGGTGCTGGATTGGCGCAAGCAGCTTCTACTTCTGATCCAACACAGTCATTCAAAAACAGGATCTCCCTTCCTAACAGAGTTTTCAGTTCCTCGGCCACAGGTTTCAATGTATATTTCTCGTCCCTCTTACCATCCGGTCGGCCCAGATGGGACATTAGCACGATTGACTTAGCCTTCTTATCAATGGCATATTTCACTGTGTCCAGCGCAGCAACGATTCTCTGATTGTTTGTTATCTTACCCTCTTTCAATGGCACATTGAAGTCAACCCTGGAAAATCATTTTATTCTATTAAATTTCAATTATATTTATGTACCTTGCTTAATTCTTTACTACCTCCTTTACTTAAAACGATTTTTTTTTAGGTTTGTGCTTTATGCACTATTATATACTTTTTATACTCAAATGAAATACATAGCACAAAACCTTGTAGTAACTACAACATTAACTATGGCTGCATTCAGCAGAAAAAGTAGTTTTGCTATTGTTGGAAAATACTTTAATATAATTTATCTTGCCTTTATATAGTTCATTGGATTTAAATGGATAAACTAATCATATTAAAGAATCTTATAGCAGTTATACAGCTACTTTTTCTGCTGAACATTATCAAGGTTAGTGCAATATTGCTGGAACGTTGCAATGTTCCTACAATATTGCTGAAATGTTGCAATAACGTTGCAACATTACTAGAATGATTTGTGCTGTATACAGCTGTATGAAATCAGTACAAATTTGAAATTTAGCAAAAACGATAAGGAAAGTTCTCTAGTGTAATCTAGTATAGCAAAACAACAATATAAAAGAGACCTTTCAGAGAATTTATACATACCGTATAAGCACCCTCTTGTCCGACAACTCCACCTTATCGATGCTGAGCTTGTTGAGTGCCATTGCGATGGTGTTTTTTCTTATTACTCCGTTTAACGCGATATCCCTGGAGAAGAGGTGTGTACCGCCAGATGTAGCAAGCCTTGCTAACCCTTTACCAACGAGACACGTAACGTCATAAAACCAATCACTGCTCTCTCTCGACGAGTCCAAGCCGCGATAAGTCGGCGTCTCAAAGTCAAAGCAAGGTCGTCGAGCGTGGCGACCTCCTGTAATTCTTTGTAACGCTCGTTGTGTTCGACCAAATTGAATGGGAAGCATTACCTTGATCATAAGGAACCACATCTATAATTATCGTAACTGATCGTAACTCTAATCTCTTATGAACTGATCTATAGTTTTGTACAATTTTTACATATTAAATATGCTATACCTTCGCGGAGTTTCCTTTCCGGAAAAAACATCCTCGCGCGAAAATCTATTATAGAAACAAATTCTTACACGATATAGTTTTGTAAATTACTAAACGGCCGGCTTTAGCTATTATAAATTATAATAAATAATTTATAATGAATTTTTCATTCAAGATTTTCTGAGATGCTGCAAAAATTTACATAGATAGATTCAAATAATTGCGAAAACAGTCAAGTCATAAGTATAAGAGAGACATACGGAAAAATGAACCAATCGTGTGCAGAATAAAGGAATTTCGTATTTTAGTCCGAAAAATCAGCTTCAACATTGTAATCAATTTAAAAATGATGTAATACCTGAATTGTTTGGCTAGATAAGATAATTGATTTGTTATTCATACGTGAAGATAAAAAGAATTAGATTTTGAATATGTGCATCATGACAATCATATAATTCAAAATTTTCTTTTGAGCAGTTTTCATCGATTCGACGAATTCGTGATTAACTTATCAATATTTACATTATTTTATTGTATATGATACTATTTTAAAATATTATATATATGTTATTTTATTAATACGTATTTGTCCATCTTGTAACCAATTATCATCAATTTATAGCGTTTTCTCTTGGCTGCACCAGTGCAACACTCAGCTGAACTTTTGCACTAGTTCATCTTTCTTCCTTTTCTCTCTAGGAGAAGGGAAAAGGAAAAAAGATGAACTGGTGCAATCACCCTACACTGGTACAGCCAAGAGAAAACGCTATTATTCTCCAATGAAATTTTACTATCTATACTCTCATGAGAATTGGCCTTTGTCGCACCTGCCACGAATGGCGCGAATATGGCGCCAACTTTTAAGGTTATGTTTGGTTATGTTCAAGTTATACTGAGCTGTATGTATGTTCGCTAATAATTAAGTAGAAAGTAATCATTAACAGTGACTGACACAAACGTAAAAGAAAATGAGTTCGATGACATATTGACATGATTAGTATCGTAAGCTAAAAATATTCCAGAAATAGGAGACAGGATGGAATCCAGTGATACATACCAAGACGACGGTGATGACGGTATTATTATTGCTCAAAAAGATTGCTATTGTTTGTCGTATAGATATATTTACATTATGCTATATAAATATATATGAAGTTTTATTCTTACAACAATTATTTTAAAATTAAACCATTGGGTTCTGTTATCTTTTTAGAATTTCAAGTATTTTTGTCATGGAGTAGTAGATTTGTGTAACATTTTTAATATAATGTATATGTTATTTATTTTTATTGTTAATTTATAGATGATTTATGAATTAAATTACAAAAATTAAAATTTATTTAATTGTCCCGATGCCAAAGTATTTATAAAATATTAATCTTCTATTTAATTTAGCTCCTCTATTCAATCAGAACTTTCTGGAGCTAACATATGGGTCTATTAGATTCATGCAATGATTATTTGGATAACAAATTAGGTGCTTTTCAATAAGAGGTTCAACAATACAATGATTGTTTCATCGCGATTTAATATTACCAACATTAGCATCTTAATTCTTGTATCTATTATTGTAGTAATTGCCATTTCATATAAAAATGTCAAACAGTTCAATTTTTTTATATTGCATCTGTAAATTTGAATTATTTATATTCAGATAAATTTAGTATTCATTCCTTTTTACACGAGTTATATCATTATAATTATTTTAAATTTATTTTTAATTTATACAAATTAAATAGCTCTTACGGATCTAGTATTAGTAACTTTGTTATAGATTTTGATATTTATCAGATCTGGAAGATTGACATTCTTATAAAAATTGTTTTTATAGAAATAAATATTTTAATATTTTTTATGAAATAAAAGTATACAAATTTAATAATGATATACCATTATTCTAGCAAATAGCTATGCAAGTCTTATATCATCAATTCCGATAGTGAATAAGTTGTTCAATGTATATTACAAAGTTGGAAAAGGTGCATTTAGCTCTGTCTTTCTGGCTACTCTAAAGTCTTCCGACAGAAGTAAGAAATTTGCATTGAAACAATTAATTCCTACTTGTCATCCAGATAGGATCAAACGCGAATTGCAGTATTTGCAACAAATAGGGTACATTGGATAAATTTTAGTCCAAAACAATATACCATTGTTTCATATAAATATCAGTTAACATTAATGAGAATGTATTGAATATTTTAGAGGGAAAGATTACATCGTTGGATTAGAATTGTGTTTGAGACATCATAGTTCAGTAGTATTTGTAATGCCATATATGAGGCACGATAAGTTCGCGGTAAGTTTGCAATTTACACATTTAAGTCTGTATTTCATAAGATTCAAAATACTCATAATAATAATTATAACAAGGAATATGTCCAAGATATGACTGTTGATGAAACGAAGGATTACATGAGAGCACTATTAACTGCTCTAAGAAGAGTTCACAAATTTCATATCATACACAGGGATGTGAAGCCCAGTAATTTTCTCTATGATCGTAAAAATAGAAGGTAAACTTGTGCAAAAGGAAAACATTCTCGAAAATGATTGAGAAAAATAATCTAATGCAATTTTTTATTTAGATATTTATTAGTGGACTTTGGTCTTGCGCAAGAATATTACATAGAGAAAAATCTTGAGAAAAACATGAGAAAAACAAGTGGAGAAAGCATTGAAGCACACGGAACAAAGCGGAAGAGATCTAATGAAGTGGAGTAACATTTTATGATCACGTATTGCAATGATTTATGTACATGTTTCTTTTATCTTTCGTTATAATCTGTTTTAGAATAATATAAGTCAACATAATATTACTTCTAAGAGAAACGTAAATAACAAATGCAACTGTTTTGGAAAACCTAAAGTGTGTGTAATATGTTTAAAAGAACCGCAACAGCAAGCCCCTCGTGCGGGCACGCCTGGGTTTCGTGCTCCAGAGGTTTTATTAAAACATGTTATGCAAACATCAGGTATTAATATTGAAACAATGCAAAAAACCATACATTTATAGAAACTAAAAGAAAAATATAAAATTTCAGCGATTGATATCTGGAGTTGTGGTGTAATAATGCTATGCATACTTAGTGGTTCACAACCGTTTTTTCGTTCGTCTGATGACTGTACAGCTTTAGCAGAAATTACAACGATATTTGGTTCTAAAGAAATACAAAAGTGTGCACAAAAATTAGGTATTTTAACAAATACTGTGATTATGGCAAATGATTTATTTATTCAAGTTCTTTTTGTTTTTCGTTTCATTACTTTCTATTAATTTTTTATATTAATTTGTATATTATATTATTTATTTTCTTTTTATTTAATTCAGGCAAAAAGATTGTCTTTAATGAAAATTTACCAGGCATGGACATTAAATCTTTGTGCATAAAGTTAAAACAGAGAAACAAAAGTATGATGTATGATATACAGAATAGTGTATACAAGGTATATCTCGTTTATATTTTAAATAATCTTTTTTATTTAATAAAGTACAATAGGAGAAAAAATAGATATAATCATTGACTGAATCTCCGAGTTTCATGTGTTAAAAAATATTAAAATCATTGTGAGTATAAAATATTCGTGAATAATATTAGATTGAATTGCTTTTAACGCGAAAATAAAACTTTATACCTCATTTTTCTCCCTTTTACTTCAGATGTGTATAATATCTTTTATTTTACATCTGAAAATATTATTAAACTTTAAGGTACCGCAAGATATCGAATATCCAAAGGAAGCGTATCATCTTTTGATGAAACTTTTAGATTTAGATTTCAGAACACGTATTACAGCAGAGCAAGCATTGGCTCATCCTTTTTTGAGTTTATAATATTGATTCATGTTTCAAATATTAATGCATGCGTTTTTAAATATTTGTAAGAAACATTTTTTTAAGTGTTATAATTTTGTTAAAATTACAGTTTTAGTTTATTACATTTGTTATTGTAAATTGTAACTTCCTGTTGAAATATATAAATTTTCGGACTAAGTAAAATTATTGAAAATTAAGAATTTTCTTACATTGTCCAAAAAAAATTATTTTTCTTTTGAATATATAATTTTTTGAGATTTAATATAATGAATATTAAAATTAGGAAAATTTGATCTCTTGATATATGATCATTTCTTTTTGGTATTTTGTAAACATTTTACATTATTAATCAAATAAATTAATTATTTAAAATTTATTTTTGGAAGAATTTCTAATATATTTATTTTATCTAATATATTATTTCTAATATATTTCTTATATATTTAATTTTTATAAAAAAAACTTGTAAAATAAATGTATATATTGTTAAATGGACGACTTTTTTGTATAACATATAATAATTATATACGATATTATCTATAAATATGTAATATTGTATTTAAATATATTTTTTTTACGTAAGTAGATGTGATAATGATTATCTATCCTAATTATGACTTCATGATGCTAAATATGTAGGTATATTTATAGTTAATTTTTATTAAAACTATTACAATATCTCTCTGTGTATTTATTATTTCACACAATATAAATATTGCACTTTGGCAAATTTATGTAACAAATAAGTTGCATGGAAATCGTATATTTAAAAATAAATAAATATGAATATAATTGCATGAGTATGTTTAAAACGACAAAATTTGAAAAATTTAATCATAACATTCATTTTATCATTTAAGGCACTCGATTTGAAATATGAGAACATATACAGCATTTAGATCTAATGTCTAAATGTTCATATATACAATTTCCTTAATCAACATGTTCTGTATTACTAGTGCTTTGTGACGATTCGCTCTCTTCGTCGTTTTTCTTGATCAGTTTCCATTCCGCAGCAGCCTCTAAAGCAGTGGATGCCAATTCTCTGATCTTCTCGTTTTGCATAGTATCATTTTTGCTCAATGCCATCAGTAGTTCCATTATGTCCGTTTCAATGAGTTTTGCAGCGACGTCTTTCGTGCTTCTCATCATATTTAGCACAATTACAATACCCCTGTGTTGTACGTCACTGTTTGGATTAACGAGTAAAAAGCGCAAGGATTCTAGCCAATCTTTCGAGTCAAAAACTTTCTCGCAAGCCTTTTGGCTGGCAGATGTCAGCATCGCTAGAGCCCCAGCCGCTGCTATGCTAGTGTCTTCATCCTCGTCTTCGCACAATATCACGAGATATTTGACCCGATCGTTTTCTTGCTCGAAGTATTGAATTACGTCCTCGCATATTATCAAATTGTTTATTACTTGTGTGGACGCACGTCTCAACATATCGTGGTCCTCGTACATATAGGCCTCGATCTTCTGGAATCCTCCCTCCTTCAGTATACGTTTTCGCACGCTGTCGTTGACGCCAGCTAAATTGCACAAAGCCATTAGACTCTCGAAATTTTCGAGAGCAGAACACTCTGGGTTTAGGAGGTTTATGAACGGCCGGACAACTTCCATGATTCTCTGACCAGGAAATGCGACCTCCGGATTTATGGTGATTCCCAGACGAGCCAAAGCTTGCGAGGCTTGCTTCTTTCCCTTGTCTGTACCATCCAGTGCTAACGGCAGCAAAGCCTTTGTGCCGCCTTGTTGAACGATCATTCCTCTCACTTCCTGTCGACTGCATATCGCATTGAAAACGCGGGCTATCAACTCCTTGCTGTTCTGGCTCTCTGTTTTGGCGAGGCTCACCAAAGCGCTGGTCACACCAGCCTTCGCTAATGTGCACAATCTTTTATTTACGAAGTCGATATCGTCCAGTTCGTGTTCCTCGGGAATATGATGTTTAGCAAACTTTGCCAATTCTATCATCTCGGGTATGAGCTCTTGCTTATCGTAAGCATTGCACAAGTTTACCAAAGTTGTGACCACACCGTAGAGAACCGATTGATCACCAGTCTTTGCAAGCTCAATCATCGCTTGTACGGCTTGTTGGTCTTCAATCAACTTTTCTTTGACCTCAGCGTCGAAAGTGAGATACGACAGACCTTCTACAGCCCATTTTCTCATATCTTTATCTTTTTTGGGGTTAATTAAGAATCGTCTACATGCTTCAGCCAATTTCTTTGTCGCTCCATCGGCAAATGGTTTAATAGTTGCATCCGTGCCTCCAGAACTACCCAACTTGCACAAACCCACTAAAGCTCGAATTCGAATTGAATCATCTTTAGACAAATACAACTTCTTCAATATATTTACACCTTGACTTATGATTGCGTTAGCCTTATCTTTTTTAGTTGCAGCAGCCACAATACATTCGCAAGCCACTTTTTGCTGCAATACATCATCCGTTCCCGCCATAACGAGGATCATTTCTAAAATCCCTTCTTTAGCCACAACTGCATTTCCAACGTCTAGTGGGCCTAATAATAAAGTTGTTATCGCAACTACTACACGTACCTAAAACAATCAATATAATTAATAAATCTTTATATTCATTTTAATTAAAATTAAAAGAAATATCTTTAGTAAATTAAGTTTCAAAAAATACAATATGTAGATAAAAACTACAAAATCATATTTTTCAATATATATATATATATATATATATATTGATTAAATCTTGTTATAATATTTTAATCTAAAACTTAAGACATACACACACACACAGTATAAAAATTAAAAAGATAACCTTCTTTAAAACATTTTTGCTCTAAATAAAAGTAAATTTTAAATCGCTCAAAGAAACTATATCAAAGAATGTATATTCTTTCCTTTTGTGGAATAGTTCAACAAATAAACAGAAAAGATCAGAAGTTACAGAACTCATACCTTGGCTTCTATATCGGGCGAAAGCAATTTATCTTTAATGAACTCATCAATAGCATTGCTAAATTTCTCCTTAGCAGCATCGTAGTACATGTTTTCATATATTTTAGCTAAGCACACACTAGTTATAGTTCGTGTGGAAGATGTAACGTTCATTGAAGATTCATATTTGTATTCTTCCATTTCACTTGCCACTTCCATCAATCTCTGCAAACCGCGAAGCTCGACCAATCGTTCAGCCCAGTCTAATGCAGTATAATGAATATTACGCATAATAAGTTCTATTATTGCATCTCTTGTAAGGCCTGTTATCGTTCTATTCGTTATACTATATAACAAACACGATAGAATTGTGTCTATTTCCTTCTTATGCGCTTCATACAAAGCCTTATCGGGTTTAGAATCAGGTTTATTATCCATACCACTGTAAGCGTTCAGTATATTCTAAAATCAAAATATATACAATGAATTTAGTTACGTATAATTATACATTTAGCGCTTTTTATTTTAATTGATATTTACCTGTAAACAATATTGAGATGCATTGACTCTCTCTGTAGATGTGCTGTTCATCATTTCTAAATACCAAGGCACACCAAGATTTTTTATGATAGATTCAGTTCGACTAATATTGTTTTTGCATAATTCGCCTACAATATGAATCCCACTACAGATTACTTCTTCACTCTTTTCGACTTTCACAAGCTCGGCTATTTTGGATACACCTTTTTGTTTGAAAATCTCCTCGGCACCAGCTCTTTCACGTGCGAGTACAAGCAGATTATTCATAGCAGTTTCACGTTTCTCCTTTTCTGCACTCATGTTAAATGCTAGATCCAGCATTTGTGATACCTAATATAAAACAAAATTAAGAATACTTAAATACAATGATTTGTAGTAAAAACATAATATAAAAATTGTTAATTGTAAAATATTATATTTATATTATGTAATTTTTATCCATATACACATAAATTATGTGATATTGAGTAAAATAAGAATTTATTAATGTATCTGTATAAAAAATGGTATAAAAATATGTATTATCATAGGTCATATTATTTATATTATCTAAATCAAATTATTATGAGCACAATAAGTTAATAAATTTTGTAATAATTATGTGTATTTACTTTGGCACTAATACGTGAGTTTTCCTTATGACGTTCTTGTACAATTTCATGTAAGCGTGCCACTATGGGCTGAATAAATTTGTTATTGGGATCAGATAAAATAATATTCCTTGCATCTCGATATGCTTCTTCAAATCTTTCCAATGCTTCTAATGCTTGACATCTACGAAACAATGCCTTGGGATCATTAGAACATATCTTTAGCGCATTGTCACAATCTTTAATTACGTTTTCGTAATTGTGTAGTTTTAAATGAGCAGCAGCTCGATTTTTGTAGTACACAGCTTTCTTAGTGTTATCCTCGTTTACTAGTTTCAATGCACTTGTATAGTGACTTAAGGCTTCAGACCAATTGCCTTTGTTAAACTCTTCGTTACCCTTCTCTTTCCACTCTTGTGCAGTCATTTCTGTCTTTGTCATGGTGGAAAAAAGCTCTGTAACATAAAATATATAATAATGCACTACATTTTTCAATGTATTCTTGTGTAAAAAATAATTTTATGAAAAGATTCTTGTGTATATGTAATATTTTATATATATTATTTTATATGTAAATTTTTTCCTTTTACAAGTATTTTATCTTATAACAAAAACATATTTTTTGAAACTAAAGGAATGTATGAATCTTCATAATCTATTAAAGTTTTTGTGTATTAATAGTTTATTTCTTAAAAGACAAGAATCCTTCAAGTTCAAAATGATAAAAAATAAAATTGTGAAATTATATAATTTCTATTTAAAAATTAAGAAAAATCCCAAGGTTACTGAGGTATACATGTTTTACAGTTATGGGCTAATTATTTATAAAAAGTACAGAAGATGCAATTATCATCAAATAATTATATGTGATGTTAATGGAACAAAAATATATACACAGTTTAATAGTACAATAGGCTTGTTCATTTTGCCTGCACAGTCTGCACCAGTTCAGACAGTGCAATAAGTTGAAGTGAAACAAACGTATATCTGTTTCACTTCAACTTATTGCACTGTGGACACAGTGCAGAGAAAAAGAACAGGCCTAAGTTTCATAGTGGAAAGCTTCATTAAACATTAAGAGATAACAAAAGAAAAAGCAGATTACAATTTGAACATAAAATTTGAACAATGAAGCCTTACCTTTCGTTTGACAATTTACAAATAACCGAGAAATTTAAATTTTTTAAATGAGTTTCCAACAGTATGACGGTGAAAGATTCGATTTTACAAATGATGACACTGCAATTAAAATCGTAGTTTGCAATTCAGTTGGCACTCATTTTCAGAATGATCTAGGAGCCGCTTGTGTTATAAACACAATATGGAACCATCCAGACGTATCATTTGCGAAGGTTTATTTTCGGCAAATCATCCATGACATAAATAGAAGCATTAGATTACAAATATAGACACGATAATACTTCCGATCTGGCAGTAATTTAATTATCATTGATAGCGAAAGTTCGAGCTTGAACAATTGAGAAAAGCATGCAATTTATTTGAGACATACGAGAATTTATACGCATGGAGCTTGATCCTGTTCGATTTACATTTCCAAGCGGAAAGGTTAAAATCAGAGAGAAGCCGGAGATCGGCCATGCCCGGGATTAGACTGTGCTGTAGCAGAGCATCGCGCTACAGCGCGCTCATTGGTTGACTGCGAGTGGTGGGGTTCGAGTCTGATCGGAGCATATAAATATCGCGTAACTCGCGGTTTCACGCTTTTGCGATTCGGCCAGCGGACAGGCTTGTACCTGTCGATACCTGTCACATCACGTTGGAATAGTTCGCTCTCTTGTTTCGCACTGTAATCTTTCCTCTGGAAAGAATTACCATTTACCACTATCTCCGCACGTATTCTCCGTTATCTTCGGAAGCATCCTGATCCTCACTATTTTCGGAAGCATCCTGATCCTCCACTTATATCTGAAGTATCTGATCTCCGCTAACTCCAGAAGCGTCCTGATGTCCAGAAGCATCCTCATCTTTGCAGAGAAACGAGAACGACGCGGAATTATTTACCAACGAGGTAATTACTAATAATTATTATTAAATTATTAAAATATTGACACGCGACGCGAGAAAATTTTAAGAACAATATCATCTTTGAACTCTCGAACATTTTTACTCGTTTGCTCGAAAATTAAGAAAAAAAAAGAAATTAATGAAGTGAGATATGGTCGCGTCGCTTTTTCTAACGTGAAGTTGATCGCACGCGGAAAACGACGCCACTTCCCTATTTTTTACATTCACGTTTTATTCGCGGAATGTGACGGGGATGACGCAGAGTGGCAGCGCAATCAAATGTAATTAAAACCTAAACTTGTATTTAATAATTTTTCGATATTTATCACGCAATTAGAGATTCGGTATTTGTATACTATAATAATCTGTTTGCGTCTTACACGATACGGTCATGATACATAGTTTTATCCATATAAAATACGGAACGCATTAGCTATAGCGATACTATGCTCGCGTTGCGTCGCTGCAGGTCGCTGCAGGTCGCTGCAGGTATAGACGCGCAAAAACGAAGATACTTCGTCTTCTCTTAGTTAAATTCTACGCGTCATTATTTAGTCATTTATAAATTGTGGTAGATATGAAACGGATTCTGAGACGAGTATATAATAGTAATTGAAACTTAAACCTATAAATTTGTCGTTTGTTGCAGAGAAGGACGCGCATATTTTTACAACGATTTGCTTCAACTGATAAATGTCCACGCAAAGTAAGGGAGGAGAAGAGAGATACAAAAGCTGGCTCGACAATCGTGTATGAAAAGGAGAGGGACGCCGATAGAACAACGGAAACTTATTTAAAAAGCGGAAGTCCTTTGGGAATTTTTTAAAAATATACAACAAAATCAGGTAATTTTTTTATGGCTTTTTGATCAATAATGAGGTACGTAAAAATTTTTTTGTCTCAATTACTTATATAACGGCAACTGTACAAAGCCCAGCATCCAAGAATGGATTAAAATGGATTGGACATTTTGTCTATCCGAATTAATATTTTAAACAGCAAAAACTTTTTTTTTTGTTTCAATTGGATTCAATTAGATTCAATTAGATGCATCTGGATTGAAAAACTGCGTTTTCTATTCAAAATTTCGAATT
>NW_017278737.1:0-299 GCF_001594065.2 Cyphomyrmex costatus | reverse complement strand
ACCAAGTTAATAGGTCGAATAGATTTTTTGATTTGTTGTCAACTAGATTGAAAAAGATGATTTTGAGAAAAATGCGTTTAAAGTTTTATTTTTAGATTATATGTTAACTGCACATTAAAAAAATTAAAAATTTAAGTTACTTACTCTTATAAAATGTGTGTAACGTGTCTGAGAGTAAAGTGATGTCTTGATTAAAATATACATCTTTTTTTATAAAAAATGTAAACAATATTATTTTAAATATTTATAAAATTATGTATAAAGGACTCTTGTTAATAAATAAATTAAAAAATGAATAA
>NW_017278736.1:0-573 GCF_001594065.2 Cyphomyrmex costatus | reverse complement strand
GTGAGTTAATTGCATGACTTTTTCTTCCGGTACCAAAACCATTTTTTTTGCGTGTTCCATTATTCTTTATTTCGGAGCTATAAGGCGGGATAATACACTACCTAGTATAGGTGCTAGTAACAAAGATAAGAATCCACCCCGTTGCACGATCAAGCGTTTTTTACTCTTCCAAGAATCGTTTTTATCGGCGAGTCGATGTAATATGGCGGCATAGCGTTTCAAACGTCGTTTATATGGTTGTTTAAATAATACATTGCCATGTAATATATTTATAGCACACTCGCATATGCATTTAACAAGTTTCGGATCAGCCTTTTTCAAGATAGCGATACGTTGCTCGTTAGTGAGGTGACTTAACGCTTGTAGTATTGCAGCGTGTTTTTGGCCGAAGATATGAGCGTTTGGTGCCATTACAAACTTATTGAATTTGAAGTTTGAAAAATATATTCACAATCCTTTTATTGTTATATATAATTTACATTTACAACAATCTTTAATTAACGGTGTTGAACCATCAATATGCGATTGTTGAGTCGGTAGGTTATAATGTTCTAAGCACCGCCGATAGCCACG
>NW_017278735.1:0-495 GCF_001594065.2 Cyphomyrmex costatus | reverse complement strand
CAAAAATATTTCTGTCACTCCTGTCGACCCTTAAATCCAGTTTCGACGGGCCGCGCGCGGCGGCACCACATTTGAGTTGATCGCATAAATACACGGATATATGCCAGCGATGCATCGAAATCGCGGACACAATGCGAAATCGTTAGGCTCGTTTCCTCATTATATGGGGGAAACGTGTCTGGGATGCATCGACAACCGAGAACTCTCGGAGGATGGATCAGAACGGAATTTAGAGATGTTAGCAACAATCGCGATTATTGCTCCCGCTCCTTTTGTTCTGTGTTGGTTTAGTCTTTCTCAATAATCGACAATTTGAGCGAGGAAGATGTCGACCGGCGATTTTCGACCGCGCTTGTTAATTTTCAGAATAACGGCAGCAAGTGCTATTATCACCTGGAATTATGTTTGAACGTTTAAAAGAAATGCGGGAATACCGCGTCTTTATCGCTGGCACATAGGAAACTATTGTAGCTGCATCCGGCCAGTTCTTCGGTC
>NW_017278734.1:0-439 GCF_001594065.2 Cyphomyrmex costatus | reverse complement strand
TATATTTACGTATTTTGATGCGCTGATTACGAATATGACCATGAAAATTGGCGACAAAGTCATCTTCAAGGTCAAAACTTAAAAAAACGCGATTTTTTAAAGTTTTTCGCATTTTTTTTCCAAAATACACATCGGACAAAAAAAAGTTCCAAACAAAAAAGATAGAGCATCAAATTCTCTATAAAAAAAGGTTTAATTCACTTTCTTCATAATATTAACGGTAATGCCGTAAATGAAGGATGAGCCTTCTTCAAGCTCTCTGCCCCGACAGTACAATCGTAGAAGTCGTGCGCGCCTCAGCAGGGGGGGAGGGGGAGATGGACAGAGGTCTGTCCCGACAGTACAATCGTAGAAGTCGTGCGCCCCTCAGCAGGGCGGGAGGGGAGGTGGACAGAGGTCTGCCCCGATAGTACAATCGTAGATGTCGTGCGCCCCTCAG
>NW_017278733.1:0-600 GCF_001594065.2 Cyphomyrmex costatus | reverse complement strand
GAATGTGGGTGCGTGATCGAGTGAGTGCGAATCCGTCCCCCAGTGAGTAGTATTCCCCTCAACAATTTGGAATCAAGGGAACTGTGCGCCTCCCTACGTGGCAGCCTTTTCCTCGCCCCACCCCCCTTTTTTTTTTCTCTCATGCTACTCACTGGCCGTCGCGAAACCAAACTCAGCCGCGATTAGAAGTCGCGTATTCTTACTTTAGTTCTCGCGCTATGATTAAAACATACGCGTTACGAATTTCTCTTATCATCGGAATGAGAGACGACGTGCGTTTCCGCTCGGCCCACGGTCGCTCTTCATCTCCCGATCGACTCCGTCGCTGAATTCATTACTCTATACTTATAGGCTATATTTCGAATTCCGGGAAAAGCTCGAGCCCGATCTCAAATCTCGAGACCATCCGTGCTCACAATGCACACTACGATCCCACACGCCGCGTTCGGAACTTCGCGAATAACAAACTCACGAAAACCCGGACGTAACAATGAATTACAATTTTTCTTGTAACTTTTCTTGTCTTGTCCTTTTGTGTGTGTGTGTGTGTGTGTGTGAGTAAGTGTCGAGTGTTCGTTTCCTCCCTTCGAAGCGACACGC
>NW_017278732.1:0-261 GCF_001594065.2 Cyphomyrmex costatus | reverse complement strand
CTGAGGGATCAACGAGGGATCGTTACGTGGTGAGGCGAGCGTTATCTTATAATTTGTGTAAAATCACCGATCGCGGTATGTGAAATGCGTGTCGAGTGGATCGCGCGTTACTCGGTATTTCGTGTTAGAGTTCCCGATGTCGTATTCAACGCCTCAAATCGTTTTTAAGTAATCGTTGCCGTAGGCGCGTGCCATTCTCTCGGACGCTGAGATTATTGAGAAGTATAATTATTGTTGTTGCTCGCCCTCGTTGCCGCCAAG
>NW_017278731.1:2344-3100 GCF_001594065.2 Cyphomyrmex costatus | reverse complement strand
CGATATACTTATGTGAAAGTAAAAAATGGCAGACAATTGGAATCTTGCAAGCGTGGAACCGTTGGATGATACGAATTATTTTTTGTGGAGTGAAAAGATCGAAGGAATATTAAGAGCAAAAAAGCTTTGGAAAAAGGTGATGGGCGTAGAGCCGCCAGAGAAGCCTGAGAATCGCGATGCGGTTAAACTTGCATTGTGGAATGAGTGGGACGACAATAACTATGCCGCCAGGACTGTAATAATCAACACGATGAGCAAGGCTCAATTACTAAAGTATAGCCATGAGAAGGATGCCAATAAACTGTGGATTTTAATCAAGAATAATATGGGAGCAGAGACAGAACAACTGAAAGCGAGATCACTGAGTGAATTATCAAATCTACGGATGAACAGAGAGGAAAGTGTGGATGCATTTATGAATAGAGCTGAGGCTTTAAAAAATCAGTGTGTGCAGCTTGGTCGAAATATAGAGGATTATGAGTTAAAAATGTATATAATCAGAGGTTTGAGACCAGAATTTGACCAGAATGTACGCGTCCTAGAAACTCAAAGGGAAGTAACTGTAAATGATATAAGATATGCGTTAAAGCAAGAAGAGTTAAGAAAGAGTAAGCGGAAGGAAGAAAAGAGAGATAATGAACACGTAAGAAGAGCAAAAGAGAGAGTGAAATATGACAGTAACTGTTACAATTGTGGAATGCGGGGTCATGTATCAAGCGAATGCCGTCACAAACAAAAATGTTTTAACTGCCAGGG
>NW_017278731.1:0-1527 GCF_001594065.2 Cyphomyrmex costatus | reverse complement strand
CTTGCAGCTGATCTTGAAGAATGGTTGACTAAAAAAGGCATCACGCATGAACTCAGTCCACCAAGGACGCCACAGTGTAATGGAATGGTGGAGCGAGCGAATCGCTCGATAATAGAAATGACGAGAAGCATGATATCAGATTCTGGCATGCCACTAGATTTTTGGGCAGAAGCAACGCACACTGCAGTACATATCAAGAACCGAATAAAATCAATGGCACATGAAAAAACTCCATATGAAATGTGGAACAATAAAAAACCTGATATTAAATATATGAGAAGATTTGGATGCTTAGCGTACGTACTACAGAAAGAAGGAGGAAGGAAGAAATTTGATTCGAAAGTCATTAAAGGAATCTTTGTGGGTTATGCTGCAAACAATACGTACCGAGTGTATGTACCAGAAACGGGAAGAATAAAAACAGACTGTGATGTAAAATTTGATGAGTCAAGAGACGGAAAAGAATTATTAGAAGAACAGGACAGTCAAGAGCCAACAGAGAGTAAGAAGTTGATAATTGTAGGAATAGATCCGGAAGAAACTAGAGAAGAAATACAAGAGGAAATTAATGAAGATGAAGAGATAAGAATGGAAACTGAGAGCAGTGATTATGAAGATGCCGAAATGGATGAAAGTTTCACAGAAATGAATGAAAACACTGAAGAAATTCAAGTTCAGTCAATAGAAGCGAGAAATAGAGGAAGACCAAAGGGAGTAACCAAAGCTGTAATAGAAGCACGAAAACAAATGATACGTGAAGAAAGGATGCAAGAACAAGGAAGTGTTAGAAGATCAGACAGAATCAAGGAGCAACAGAGAATAACGTTTGTCATGGATGAAGAAATTCCAAACAATGTCAAAGAAGCTAAAAAAATGGATGATTGGAAATACTGGGATCAAGCTATGAAAGAAGAAATAGCATCAATGGAGAAACATGAAGTATGGGACGTTGTACCACGACCAAAGGAAAATAAGATAATCAAGAGTAAATGGGTATACAATATTAAAGAAGATCCAAACACAAAGCAGCGTCGATATAAAGCACGATTGGTTGCGATGGGATGCAGTCAACGCCCTGGGATAGATTATGAGGAAACATTTGCTCCCGTTGTAAGAACAGAAACTATCAGATTAATATTTAGTATAAGTGCACAAAGAAAAAGGAAAGTAAAGATGTATGATGTAAAAACTGCTTTTTTACATGGATCACTAAAGGAAGAAATTTTTATGGAAGTACCAGACGGAATACAACATAATGAAAATCAGGTGTGTAAGCTAAAGAAGAGTATATATGGACTAAAACAAGCAGGAAGATGTTGGAATCAATTTTTGACAAAGATCTTGATAAAATGTGGAATGAAGCAATCGAAAGAGGACTCATGTTTATTCTTCGTTCGAGAAGAGAACAAATTCATATTTTGTGCTGTACATGTAGACGACATGACCGTCGTATCAAGTGATAACGATTTTGAAAGATTCTTCATGAATAGAGTTAAACAGTACATTGACGTAAAAGATCTTGGAGAA
>NW_017278730.1:841-2558 GCF_001594065.2 Cyphomyrmex costatus | reverse complement strand
CTACGCTCAAGAATTAAAAGAACGATTACGAGCAACGAATCAAATAGCCAGAGAACACATCAAAGAAGAAAAAATCAAGGCAAAAGAATATCACGATAAAATGCTAAAGAAATTAAATTCAAAATAGAGGACAAAGTACTTCTATACGACGAAACTCTACGCCGCGGACGATCGAAAAAATTAGATGCGTTATGGACCGGACCATACGTAATTTTAGAAAAAAATTCCGACGTTAATTATACGATAAAAATCGCGCGAAAAAAGTTGTTAACGCACGTAAATCGCCTGAAAGCGTATATAGATAATTAAAAAATTTAAAAATAAAGAAGTAAAACAAAAACAAATTATAAATAATAAAATAAAGGTAATAAAACTCACCAATGAAGAGGGATCCAAGGAACAAAAAGCCAATACACAATAATCCATGCGAGACAATCCAATATAAAACTACACTTAACTGATAACTATGTACACTAGCACTAATAATAAAACACTAAAAATAAGCAATAAAACTAACACTAAAAACTAATAACAAAATAAAAAATGAGTTTATTCAGCGGAAGTGCCGGGCTGTGGATCATTGTGATCCATAAATCTACGAATGTTTTCGAGCATAATTGAAAAGCCGCGACCGCGACCGCGACCGCCTATACGCAGGAAACCCTCTCGATTTGCCACTTCTGGGATTTCACCGCGACCACGACCACGACTGCGACCGCCCATGCGCAAAAAACCCTCCTGATTCGGACCACCAAAGGGTTCGTCGCGACCTCGAATACGACCCGACCAGCTACAACACGCACAAATTCCTCACGACTGAGTCCACCCTGGCCGCGATCAAGATTCACAGGACCCGGAACATCCGGCTCCCATTCCGCAGTAGGAAGCGTGAAATGTGCCTCAATGTCCGGAACGATCTTTCTGCACATCATGAAACAATATTGAACAATATCACGAAACGAATTAAAAGCGCAACGAACTGAATGACATGAATTGCGAAGCGACTGACGAGACCGCACACATATAAAAAACCTTCCCATAAAAATCTCCTGACGAAGACAGTAATAAAATATGATAACGCTAAGGTATAAATGTAATCAGACGAAGCGAGAAGACACAGAATACACATAGGGAAAGGTGCATTAAATAAAAGCTAGCTAACCAACACTACTATTGCATTTTCAGAATCGCGTTATTCTTAGCACAAGCCTTCGCAGAAGAAGCGAAAAAAGAAACACCCTACGAAATAGAAAATTTCGCCAATCACCCAGGGATATATTTCGAGAAAATAGGAAACTTAGAATTAGTACAATCATCGTGGAAATTAGTTATACGAATCGATATTACTGCATTAACAAAACGATTAACACAATTGTATCAATATATACGGAAATCAAAAACTATGTGCCAACTTACTTCAAGTACAGCTAGAGACACTTGTGTAAACCTTAATTTCATAATTGACAAAGAATACAAACACGCGGACGAACTAATAACAAAAATAATTTCTACAACTAGACAAACAAGAACACAAAAAAGAGGACTGATTGACGGAATAGGTACCGTCGCGAAAACTCTATTCGGTACCATGGACGCTAACGACGAAACGTTAATATACGAACAGCTGACTATGCTACACGACGAACAACTAGTAACACAACACGCTTTAAAAAACCAAGTAAAAATACTACAAGCAACTATAGGACATATAGAAAAC
>NW_017278730.1:0-309 GCF_001594065.2 Cyphomyrmex costatus | reverse complement strand
TTGCGAAATAGAAAATAAGACATCAAACAACACTGTATGGATACCACTAAATAACCCCCATTCGTGGTTATTTGCGACAACGAAAAAAGAACAAATTCTTATAAAATGTAAAGACCACGGACAAATAAAGGAAACAATCGAAAACACAGGAAAAAATTCCTTACAAGAAGATTGTAAATTAATAACGTCAGACACAACGCTACCCTGCCGTAAATTTGGTATAAGACTCGTATGCGAACAGTATATTTGTATTGTTGTTTATTGCATATAAAATTTTACAATTATACACAAATGGCGAGGCGCCAGCAA
>NW_017278729.1:0-568 GCF_001594065.2 Cyphomyrmex costatus | reverse complement strand
TTGTCTAGTTATGCCTATTATTAATCACCCTTATCTCATGTTCAATATTCTCGTATTATTCTGATATTATTATTATTCCGCTATGTTGTACTATTATACTATACTCATGTAGTATGATAGATTATTTGTAGCTTGTATCATATCCCCTAATACTACAATCCATTATTTCTGCACCATATAATACCTTTAAAACTGTAGTATTATACTGAGTTATTATATTATATTATCTATCTGCTTAAAACCATTATCGATGGCTTTCATGCCCGGCAGCCAGCCCTGTGAAGTACACACGCCGAGGCGAGAGACGATCGGTGGTTCCGCTCGGCCCACTGTCGCTCTCGCACTCTGATCGTTCCCTTTCTTTTCCCACAAATCCCTCCAGTCGTACTCCGAGACCGTTTCCTCGCTAATCACGCAATCCCGATCCCGCACGCCGCGTTCGGAACTTTGCGAATTATAATTGCGCGAAATCCCGGACGTAACAACTGGTGACAGCGGTGGGACAATTGTGAGCGTGTATAATATAAGAAACCGTTAAGCCCCGCGTTAATCGCGCGAAAAGCACCGC
>NW_017278728.1:0-821 GCF_001594065.2 Cyphomyrmex costatus | reverse complement strand
CCTGGCCGCCGATCGATGGCACTAGGAGCGATGCCGTAACCGTAACAGAAATGGCATCACTGGACGCGGCTTGTCGCGAACACGATATCGCGTATTCGCAAAGCAAAGACCTCGTCAGTCGACACAGTGCTGATCGAGCTCTCGCCGAGAAAGCAAAAGAGCGTATTACAGCAAGCGATTCGACATTAGGTGAGAAAGCCGTCGCGACCGCCGTGTGGGCAGCCATGAAGGCGAAGACAAAATTGGGCATGGGTGTGAGAAAAAGAAAAAAATCAAGGAGAACGAGGATTTTATCTGTAGCGAAACGCGGTGGTTTTCTGCCAATTTTACCGGTGTTGGGTGCGCTCGGATCTTTGATCGGTGGAGCAGCTAGCGTGGCGAAAGCAGTGGGCGATCGAAAAGCAGCTCGACGACAACTCGAGGAATTGCAACGTCACAATCGCGCGATGGAGGGTTGTGGTCTGTACATTGCGCCACACAAACGTGGCGGTCGCGTGAGGAAGAGAACGAAGAGGATAAAAAAAAACGTCATGGAAGAAAACGGTAGAGGATCTTAACTTATCGATCTCCGGTATCACGACGAACGAGCAATTGCGTCGTTCGGCGTATCTTTTAAAATTGCCATTCTTCAGAGGTGTATTCATGCGCGATGCGATGCCCGCGAAACCACGTCGTAATGAGAGCGGTATCGTGAATCTCGACGATTCGACAGCATCCGGTACACACTGGGTCGCTTACGCGAAGAGGGGAAACGAATCTGTTTACTTCGACGGTTTCGGTAATCTGAGACCACCGAAGGAAGTCGAACGTTATCTCGGAGG
>NW_017278727.1:0-481 GCF_001594065.2 Cyphomyrmex costatus | reverse complement strand
ATCTAGGAAAATAAAATTTTTCTATATTTTAACGTTTATCTAGATTAATGTAAAGTTAATTACAAAGTAATATATGTATTAGGTGGGGGTGGGAGGGTAATACATATATTACTTTGAATAAATTTATTGCGAAGAATATTACTACGTCGACTCGCCATCAGAGGTCTATAGATATTCGCAAAATTCTCGCAAGTGCTTGGATACGCGTATATCTGTATATATAGATTCTCGATCTAATAACTAAAACAGGCGTCTAAGGTAGGCTCCCACTACATTACCTTACTGATGAGTCCAGTAGTGGAAGCCGGGACGAAACGCCAACATTACGTGATATTCTTCGCAATATATTAGATTATAATTTAAAAAGATTTTAAAGATATTATTGGCTCATTGCCCTCTTTGTCTATATTATTTGTTTTTAACACATAATAGTTGATTAATTCCTATACTTTATTATTATTAATTAATTATAATCAGAAGA
>NW_017278726.1:0-1666 GCF_001594065.2 Cyphomyrmex costatus | reverse complement strand
AATTATGTAATATTCTTCGCAATACATAAGAATTACAGAATTTTAAATACGGAAATTAAAAATTATCATTTTCAGATTTTAATATGTCATTCAAAACTATTAAGATCCATGATGCTATGAGCATCAAAAATTGTTAATCAATTAAAATTCGTGATATTACTACGGTAGTAAGTATATATGCGTCAATGCTGAAAAACTATCAGCGTCGCGATTTATATGAGGGGACTACATATGCAGTATACAAAATTCACACATAATTATAATAAGCATTGTGATCCAGCTTTGATCATTATTGACTTCCTTCTTCTTGTTGTTGTATTTTCTTTAATTTTTTATAATTATTCCAATAAATTGTGAATTAAACTGTAATATAAAATAGATAATTACAAATCCATAATTTCCAATAAATTGTGAATTAAACTGTAATATAAAATAGATAATTACAAATCCATAAATCGATTTTAATTAAAAAAATGAATGTTCCAGCATTATGCAAAGTAATTTCAAACATAAAATATTTAAACATATGTATATCAAGAAAGACCATTTTGCATTTGAAAACCATTTAAAATTCCCATTTATCTATTTTATGTTTAAAATGGATTAAAAGAATCTATTTTACATTTTGTATTTTAAATACACTTTTTAAAAGTATTTTATATTTAGAATTTTAAATTGAATTCAAAAGGCATTTTACCCGGCCCTGTTTAAAAGTAACAAGTTACTCGTTACAGAGTAAAAAAAAACGAGTTACCGTTACTAATTATCGCTTTTTAAAAGTAACTCGTTACAGTTACCGTTACTTGAAAGGTAACTTTTCATTACTTTTCCGTTACTTTTTAAAAATTAATCTGAAAATGTACTTTTGCAATATTTTTTATTTATAAAAGCGTTAATAAAAATTAAAAAATGTTAATGAAAGCAATATATAAATGGTATGCATAACATTTTGATACTATGTATAGTTTTATTTTTTTTTCTTAAACAATTTTGTAATTCTAAAATTTGTAAAATATGCAACAAACTGAGATATACATATATCCGATCACATAGATCTATTAGAAGTGCAAAATAAAATAATTCCTGAAATAATGGTACTGTATCAGCTATCAAAAATTACTTTAGGATCGCTACAGCAGTTAACAGCTAAAATATTTCAGAAATTTTTTTAGACTTTGTAGAAAACTGAAAAATTATATAGAATTGTATACGACTATCTAAATCACAATATAAGTTTAAAAGAAAAATTAAGAAATACACATAATCTCTTTATTATAATACAGCGATATTTTTACTTAATCTATACTTTTAAATGTAAGTCAAAATATTTTGATAGAAAGAAAAATATAATATAATTAAAATATATATAACGAAAGTTTTGCAAAAAGTAACGATAAAACTGTAAATTTTGTTACCGTTATCCAAAAAATGTAACTACGTTATCATTATAGTTACCAAAAGAAGAAAGTAAACGCAGTTACTCGTTATCCAAAAAATGTAACTACGTTATCATTATAGTTACCAAAAGAAGAAAGTAAACGCAGTTTCCAGTGAAGTTACCAAAAAAGTAACTTGTAATTGTAACTTTGTTACAAATAACGATGAGTTACTTCCATTCCCTGAATATAACATAATAACACATAATATACCTTGATAACACTGTTAA
>NW_017278725.1:0-368 GCF_001594065.2 Cyphomyrmex costatus | reverse complement strand
TGCGTTTAGAATTTGAATTCAAAGAGAATGTACCCGCGAATACTACTGCCTATTGTCTTATCAAACACGATCGCGTGATCGAATACAGCCCAATGTCCAACGTAGTGCGCCAGATTACGTAAAATTACAACGTTGTAAAATAAAATATGTTCCCCCCTTTCAATATAAGATATAAAAACCACGATTTTTTGTGATCGAGCACAGTCTCGAAAAGTCCTTCGTCATGACTATACCAACGTTTGTCGATCTGCAAGGATTATTATCGTTGGAAAGAAATTTGTCGCAAAGGAAGTGGCGGTGTTGAAAGAAGGGACCATTCTTTCTCATTACATTTTTACATGCCCCATACCATGGAATTACTTGACAAA
>NW_017278724.1:0-1103 GCF_001594065.2 Cyphomyrmex costatus | reverse complement strand
ACCTATTGGATTGTGAAGATTAGATGCTAAAAAGAAAAAAAGGTTATATGATGTATGCCGTTTTAGTGGTGAGGGAGCGTCTACAGGCTTTCAAAAATGTAAAAAAAAACAGTAACAATGAAATACTCCAGCGTGTCAGATATTAATAGTGTAAGCGACCCATGTGTTTCTGATAACGCATAAATATTAATCTGACGGTTTGCATGGTGGGGTTAGCTGTAGGAAGGGGTCAAATAAGGGGAAAAAAAATTTCCTCGAGCGCGTCAGATTTTCATAGGGGATGTTAATTGGACCCTAAAGAAGCTCCTATTCAAAAAACTGACGATTTGGACGCGACTGAGAGTCATGGCCGATTTTTGAAAATGCAAAAAAAAATCATGACCTTGAAATACTCGAGCTCGTCAGATTAAGATACACAGGGTTCAGTTTGATGTCCTGGATGTGCTGACCCATAATCTGACGATTATGTGGAGGGATTTCATTAATCTGTCGGTTTAATAAATTTTTTTTCTATAAATCTTGTACAGACTGTACTTATGTTTGAAATCCAAAAAACGCGAACATGTTTTCGATGCATTTTTGCCTCCTGATTATGAATATGACAACAGAAATTGGCGCTCGGCCATATCGTAACCGCTATTTTGGAAAAACATCCTAAAAACTTGATTTTTATAAATTTTTCTGCATTTATTTTGAAAGATACAAATGTGCTAAAAAAATGGTCGAACAAAAAATGTGGCAGAGCCACACGGAAAAAACTAAACGAAATGCTTGAATCTACTATTCAAATAATAAGATAATGTTCCAACGAACTTTTGTAGTTGATTTTACTATCCAAATAGTAGCTTTAACAAAGTAGATAGTGCAGCTTACTATGTTAATAGTAAAACCAACTAAAAAACTAATATAATGAAATAAGGGCAATGAGCCAATTTTCATTAAAATCTTTAAATCAATTTAATATATTGCGAAGAATATCACGTAATTATGGCGTTTTGTCCCAACCCGAGCAGAAATTATTGAAGGGCCATGATCGGATCCTTATCAGGATGCCCTAATGCCTGATCAGGCGCTCATCGGGACACCCGGTCCGGCCCTGATCG
>NW_017278723.1:0-533 GCF_001594065.2 Cyphomyrmex costatus | reverse complement strand
TCTTTTCCTTTGTCAGTCTGCAAATTTTTCGGACATCTTCGGTCGTCTCGAATTATCTTTGCAGTTGCCCGCGTCACCTCGTTCCCGCTCTTGGCTTTGAGCGGCATGGCCCATGCATGCTTACTCCGCACATCGATGACAGTGAGAATGTAGTGGTAACCTGTGTTGAAGCGCGTATACGGACGCATCTCGACTACATCCGCCTGCCACAGGTCATCGTATCCGTGTACTATGACGCGTCTTCGCGGGAAATTTCTCCTCGCCGGAGCGTGTAATTCCTCAACCAGCGTTCGTTTTTCAGACATTCTTCGTTTCTCGAATCTTCTTTTCAAATTCATTTAACATAATTTGCACATTCTTTTGGAATGACGTTATCTTTCTTTCAATTTCATCAAGATGATCTTTCAAATCTTGAACACTCTGCTGAACGTATCATTTGCTGCGTTAGTATCATCCACTGGTAGCGCTAAACGTTGAATCTTACGCGACTTTGCGTCAAAGTCGGCTGCAACTCGACAAAGAGCGTTATCGCG
>NW_017278722.1:0-2177 GCF_001594065.2 Cyphomyrmex costatus | reverse complement strand
TAATCTCTCTTTGAAATCACGCAGCTTCTTAGTTCCATAGAGAATCGTTTTATTTCGTTCGTCATCTTGAATACCACGAATGATATATTTTATCAGCGCTTCGTCTTCGATCGTTCCTCTTGCTGCTAGTTCCTTCATTGCTAAATAATATTCTTGCAGCTTTTCATCCTTCTTCATCGTTCTCTCAGACAGCATTCGGTGCAGTTGAGCACTGTCCATTTTAATATAAAATTCGTCTTTTAACATAGCCTTCAAGGTTTTCCAGTTCTTTACCACGCCTTCGCTTTGAATGTAGAGTTTCGCGAGTCCTGTCAAAGATCGTTTAGCGTATATCAGTTGCTGTACTTCATTCCATTCAAAAAGCGCTGCGGTATCTTCGAAGTCTGCTATCCATCGTTCGATCGAATAGTTATCACTGCCATCAAAATTTCTAATGGAGCCTTCGACATCTCGGAATGTAAGCGCGAAATCACGGCGCCTCGTCGTTTCTCTTTCTTGTCTCACGGGTAACTCGTTACGTCTTGCATGGAATCTAGCATCCCCTCCTTCGTTCATCCTGCCGGCGTTTCTACCATCAATGCCGGTTGTTGGCGCACAATCACCTTTATCACTCACGTATTCGTCTGAGCAATCGTCGTCGTCATCAGAGTCGTCATTTTCTTGACACAGCATACTAAAATCCGTCAAGCCCTTACAGATTCGCTTGGCTATATCTTCTTTCAGTCCTCCATAATCCAAACAAAGAATGTTGCAGATCGTTATCAAATCGCGTTCCGAGAAGGTTTCCTGGATAAATGCAACCTTATCTCGATAATCGTCTCCTTCGTCTTGGAACGTGAATCCACTAAAATTTCTCAATCGACTACGATTCTTCCGGTCACCCGTTTCACCAAACACTAGTTTATGCAGTGCCTGAATCGCCTTCACGGGAGCCGTTGCGATGTTTTTCCTGATTCTATCGTTTTCTCCTAAGCACTCCATTGTATTCGACACTAAATGAACTGTCCTCTTATCGTAACTTCACTTTTCACGTACGCGTCGCGTGTCTCTATTGGATGCGCCGTAGCTTCTGCGCATACGTCGTCTTTCGTGTCTTCAATATGGCGTCCGACGCTTCTCGAATCTTCTAGATTCTTCTTCTCGTCCTTTTGTCTTTCGTCCTTCGTCTTTACTCGTCTTTCTTCCTTCGTCTTTGCTTGTCTTTCTTCCTTCGTCTTTGCTCGTCTTTCTTCGTCTTTCGTCTTTACTCGTCTTTCGTCTTTTACTCGTCTTTCTTCCTTCGTCTTTACTCGTCTTTCTTCGTCTTTCGTCTTTACTCGTCTTTCGTCTTTGCTCGTCTTTCTTCCTTCGTCTTTACTCGTCTTTCTTCGTCTTTCGTCTTTACTCGTCTTTCGTCTTTCGTCTTTGCTCGTCTTTCGTCTTTACTCGTCTTTTCTCGTCTTTTCGTCTTTCGTCTTTCACTATCTGGACTGACGTCTTCAATCACAAATATCGTCGTCTTGCGTCGTATAACGCTGGTGCCGAACAGCCGGTGTCACCGCACAAAGTAACTCACGTTTCTTCAAAATCTTGCGACTCATTCGTCTGACACAATCTCGGCCGAGCCCCCAAATTGTAGTTACCCTTTTTCGAAATAATAACACCACTCATTCAACACCAATACAATACACGACCGCCTTGCTTCACGACTCTCGTCGATCTCCTCTCTCTGCACGCTTCACTCGCCACGCTCGCGCCACGGTGGCACTCGCCTCTAACTACTTAGCGAAACGCATACA
The DNA here is from genome assembly GCF_001594065.2 of Cyphomyrmex costatus. NCBI lineage: Eukaryota > Metazoa > Arthropoda > Insecta > Hymenoptera > Formicidae > Cyphomyrmex > Cyphomyrmex costatus. The sequence goes on along the minus strand of NW_017278722.1, from coordinate 399 downwards.
GCACTACTTGCCAGAGACGCGCTCCTACATTCGGCCATTCTGACCGCTGACCGACTCGGGCAGCGACTTATATGCCGCCCATGGTTTAATATACTCGGCGCAGGTTGAGGTAGTCATAGGTCCCTCATGAATCCCGACACGTTCCACATTGTAAGTGTTGTTCGACTTAACACTAGTTATTTTATAAGGACCGAGAAACTTGGGTTTCAATTTTAAACCTGGACCCTGTTGGGTTCGCTTAATCGCCACGACGTCGTTTACATGATATTTGATCGGCTCCTTTCTACGCAAATTATACGCTTGACGATTTTCCTTTTGCACTTGCAAGATCTGATCTTTCGCAGCCTGACGCAACTCATTTCGTTCGCTCTGGAATTGATCACGCAACTCTTCTTCCAA
>NW_017278721.1:0-550 GCF_001594065.2 Cyphomyrmex costatus | reverse complement strand
AAAAAAATGAAATCATAGAATTCAAAAATCATGAAAATATTACAAGAAAAATAGAGAAGGACAAAAATTAATTTTGTGCAGCTCAATGTATAAAACATTCTCTAAATCATTTATTAAAATTAAACTTTTAATATATGTTTGACATATACAAACTCTTATATGGAAAAATAGACTATATATATTTTTATATATATCATAAAAAATATATTAAAATTTTTTTATCAATTTTTGTTGTATTTTTTATTTAATATTTTATTCATTCTCTTCATTTTTACTATCACTCTCACTGCTGCTTGTCTGCTGATTTTTCTTCGATCTTAGCTCTTGTTGTTCAAAACGCTTTTTTGCATCTTTCAACCAGTTTGCAATGTGAGAATCTGCGGTTTCCCTATTATAAAAAAACTGAAGGCCTCTATCAATGTAGACAATGTGTCCAATCGGGCCAATGTGGTCATTGTGTCCAATGTGGACAATGTGTCCAATGTGAACAATGTGTCCAATCTGGACAATGTGGACGATGTGGACAATGTGGACAATGTGGACAATGTGG
>NW_017278719.1:1187-1661 GCF_001594065.2 Cyphomyrmex costatus | reverse complement strand
GAAAAGAAAAAAAAACAATAAGGAAAGACGAATTTAAGACGAGATAGGGAATGTATCATATTGGTGTACATTTCGGGCAATGACTGTGTCATTTTATCTGTTTATACCGTGTGTCTGTTTTTAAATATGAACCATCTCAGATATTAATCTTTTTTATGTAAGAAGGTTCTATATCTAAGATTTCGACCTTATCCCACTTAAAATTATGATTTAATTTTAATCTATGTTCGGTTATTACAGAAGGGGATTTTGATGTTTTATTAATATCTGAGACATGTTCTTGTAATGTAGTTTTTAATTGTCTCTTAGTTTGCCCAATATAATTAGCATCACAATTGTCACAGGATATTTTATATACTACATTTAGATTGTGTTTATATTACAAATTGTCTTTGCCTCTTTTAATGTAATTTTTAGTGTGTTCGGGATAGTATATGCTAACTCTCTCTCTCTCTCTCTCTCTCTCTCTCTCTC
>NW_017278719.1:0-1088 GCF_001594065.2 Cyphomyrmex costatus | reverse complement strand
TGAAACATATTAGCGATAGGTTTGAATTTTTCAGAAACAATGTTAACAAAAGAAACAGTAAAAAATTTTTTTGAAGAATTGTTCTTATTAGAAATATTAATATGGAATTTTATTTTATTGTGAATAGAGAGTAGAAAAAATAAATCCATTTGATATCCATTTGTAAAAATATATTGATGGCTTCTATTAAATTATTTTATTGGAACATTTTATCGACACACACAACACTGTATATTACACCTCTTTTATGACACATGGGGTGGTATGAATGGAAGTTTAGAAATCTGCCTGAAAAAGTGGCTTCGACTGCTATCGCAAATATTATAAGGCAAAATGAAACAAACGTATATTTGTTTCACTTCAACTTATTGCATCGTGTGTACTAGTTCAGACAGTGCAGGAACAAAAACAGACCCCATGAGACACAACGTTTAGTAGATTATTACATGCGAAATCTGCTTTTCAACGAAAACAGCCGGTTGTTAAATTCACAATGGAAGGGGAGAACATAAGGGGGTGGGGAAAATGCAATTAGGTAATTCTTTATTCGTGGTAAAGTTTAAAATATTTGGTATTTGCGGAAAAAATTATATTGATTTATTAATCCGTAATATTTCAAACGAAAAGCGCGTTCATTTCCCGATGCCCGATTTCAATATTAATTTTTGTGGGAAACTTTCTTATATAATATGAAACAACTTCAGGGGGTGAGACGAATAAAATTTCAAACTTTATTTTTTCACCCTATAGAGACGGACCACCCTAATATTCACATATAATTTTATACATGAACATTTAATATTTCCATTGAACAGATATATCACAATTATACAGATGTTGACATGTACAGATTTGAGGGTCATCGAGATACAGTAGTTTCCGTACGATTGTCAAGGTTAAAGATGCGAGGTCGTGGTATAACTTCGGATGGGTGACCGTTTGGAAAGCATCATGAAAAAAAATTAATTCTCGAATTTAGAGGAAACTAGCACATTCCTTGCGCGCGCTACGCGCGCGATGTTCCTTTATGCTCTTTTTAAATATTATGAATTATGTTTCTTTGAAACTTGTTTTGAAATCAATAACTC
>NW_017278718.1:0-844 GCF_001594065.2 Cyphomyrmex costatus | reverse complement strand
TGCATACGTTAGAAACAACAGACTTATTCTATTAATCTTCTTCTTCTTCTAAATTTGGGTGGCTCAGGTTCCGGAGGACTTATTCTATTAATCCGCACGTCGCACGATCTTCTAATCACGTTCCGATCACGTTGCAAAGTGACAAAGGTGCCCATTGTAGAAGAAACCCGGCCCGAGTGTATACGTGCTATTGCGCATATACATTTTCAATTAGCCAATGAAAATTAATGCCAGATACTACCATTTTACCGCAAAATATGAATCGGCATCACATCATTATTCGTTTACTTACTTATTTTTATATTTTTACTGAATTATGTTTGTACTATCAATTAAGTCTAATTTAGCGTGCATCATATTTCAATAATGTTCGTTTTTGGCAATGTATAATCAATGCCGGCTATAGACCAGCGCGATGTTTGTCGCACGTGACACGCGATATCTGCAGCGCTGGTCTGCAGCTGGTATAATGTGTTACGTGTATCGTTTTGTAACCTTTAACTGTCAATGTGAGAACTGAACAGTACAGTTTGTCTCAGAACAGGAAAGAGAAAAGAAGTTTTGATTCGCATTAAATTGGTATTGACACTTCTGCAAGTTAATTATCGATTAACTTAACCAAAGATTATCAAAGAATCTTTTTGCACGAATTTGAGTGGAAGCATTGCAGGTAATTGTACAAGTTATTTTAATCATACGAATTTTGTTAATAAGTTGTATTTTGATATAGAAATGTCGAAAAGGAAATATAAAGAATATCTCACTGAATCTATTAATCCAAGGATACCTAAATCAACAAGATATAGAATAAAAAAACATCATGCATCCTATTCTTCTGAAGATG
>NW_017278717.1:0-254 GCF_001594065.2 Cyphomyrmex costatus | reverse complement strand
ACAAAATAAATACAATGAAATCAATAGATTAATCATCCTAAGAATTATCAAAAAATTCTTTATTTATAGATAATAGAAGATGCAAAAAGAGATACATCTGAGTAAAGGAGATGTTTCGCATATATAATTTAATTCACATAAATTGATATACTCTTTTGGATATATGTATACGAGTTTATATAAATGTTTTTATAATTCCATCTTCCTTAACATTCAATGACAAAGATGAAAAGACACTTGCTGTTAAATGAAGA
>NW_017278716.1:67592-69051 GCF_001594065.2 Cyphomyrmex costatus | reverse complement strand
GTCATCAGCTTCCTTTCTTCTCATTTTGGATTCTTCCAAAATAGTATTCATGGTATCTTTCATGTTATCTGCAAAATATTATTTTGTTATTAAGGTTAAGAAAAAGAATAGGTATATGTGTGTGTGTGTGTGTCTGTGTGTGTGTATGTGTATAATATTTATAATAATAAAATTGTTAAAAATTATATAATAATAAATTAATAAAAACGTTTACCTTTAGAGATACAGATTAAGTATCCTCGTTCATCATACATAAAATCATTATTTTCTGTTAACAAAATGCTTTCTTTTCTGTCCATTTTTGTTATTTTCGTTATACATAACCTGTGTACTATGCTGCACCGGCTGCGCCTCAAGAGATGGTACAAAAGTTCTTGTACCTATGCACCAATTTTCAAGTGTTCCGTTGAAATAGAACGCGTGCACTATTTTGCAATGATGTCAGTTCCGGCAAATAGAACGTAAATTGTTCTGCACCTTGCACTAGGTACAGAAAGTGCATGCACCATCGTCAAAAAGAATATACCTATATTTAACTTCCCACGGATTCCTAGACAGAGAACAAAAGAATCAGAGTACCACCTCCCTTGCGACTTAACCGTTTCAAGCATACATTTTTCCTTGCATGGAAAATAGCTGAAATTTGTTACTCGGGGGTTTTCGGGGTCGCTGATTACGAATCCGGCATCAGATTTTTAAAATTTAAAATAGCGGATCCAAGATGGCGGACCAAAATGTAATATGTTACTTGATAATGATGAAACTGGGTACTCGGGGGTTTTCGGGGTCGCTGATTACGAATCCGGCATCAGATTTTTAAAATTCAAGATGGCGGACCAAAATGTAATAAGTTACGTGACCTCGAAAAACCTAAGAATCCAGTTTCATCACGATCAAGCAACTTATTGGTTTGCGGTCCGCCGTTATAGATCCGCCATTTTGAATTTAAAAAATATGATGCCGGATTCGTAATCAGCGACACCGAAAACCCCCAAATACCCAGTTTCATCATGATCAAGTAACTTATTACATTTTGGTCCGCCATCTTGCATCCGCCATTTAGAATTTTAAAAATCTGATGCCGGATTCGTAATCAGCGACCCCGAAAACCCCCGAATACCCAGTTTTATCATGATCAAGTAACTTATTACATTTTGGTTCGCCACCTTGGATCCGCCATTTTGAATTTTAAAAATCTGATGCCGGATTCGTAATCAGCGACCCCAAAAACCCCCGAGAACACAGTTTCACGTTGTTTACCATTTACCATGTATTTTTTGTAAAAAAAACCATCATTTTGCACTTTGTTTATTATTATAAACAAATAAACGCAATAATTGATGACAAACATTAATTTATTTACATTCCCAATCATGTTGTCGAAGTAAGGAAGCAAAAATTTGCACCAAAATTAATTTTTAATTAACTGAAAAATGTAAAAAATGAATTGCAAAAAGGT
>NW_017278716.1:62318-67031 GCF_001594065.2 Cyphomyrmex costatus | reverse complement strand
GGTTGTTGTAAGGATAATTATGATTGTTGTAAGTAAAAGGAAATTAAGATGTGGATAGGCTGTGGAGGTAGTTCTCGTTATGCTAATAATATTAAATTATGTGTTTCGGCGTTCTGATCAGTTGTACGAAAAGGTAGTCTCGTGATGTCATATGCTGATTGGTCGAGAGATTTAAGTGTTGAATAATTTACTTAAAAGTGTGTGAAATCATAAAATACATATGTGGCATGGCCTAGAGGCTTTCATATAAGCTCTCTGTACAATCTAAGTGAGTATAAATAAGAATTTCAGGTAATGGCGTGTTCTGATTGGTTGAGAGTATATGACATTAATAATTTGTTACAAAAGTATGTAAAATTGGTGTAGTACGTTCCAGGTGATTCTATATAATCCATTTCTTACAATTGTTTCATAATATTCGTGATATCGGTTTCTAATGGTGCGTTCTGATTGGTCGAGAATCTCATAATTTAACTAAATATTATAATATTGCTAAAAGTTATTGAACACATATCGTGGTTTTATCGAGAGGCTTCTGTATGAGCTTTTCTTGTATTATTATATATATTTATAATATAATTACTTGATATAATATAACTTATAATATATACTGCATAAGCATAATCATGCATAAGGGCTATGCGGTTAGCTTTAATGTCAAGTGTGATCGCGGAATAAGGTTAGTGTACTCGTGTGTCGTTGAAAGGTTAGAGTATCGTTTTGTTGTGGTCGCGAGTTATTCGTTATAATTTCGGGTTTCGTGACTGACAAGTGTTGTGACAGTGCGGTTAATAGATAAAGAAAGTTTCGAAAATTATTGCGGTATTCGTGTGTCAAGTTCGAGTGTCAAATTTTAGTGTCGCGTGTGTCTGAGTATGTGACAGCAGTTTAAGATACACATAGTTAGAGATTAGTTACCAGTTCATATCAGTTAACGAGTGACGTCGAATCAGTAGTGCAAACCGCCAGCGCAACCTTACATAAAGCCGAGATACATTAAGTATAAAAGAACCTCTTGTACTCAACATTCTACAAAGAAACCTGACATCATAATTCCACGAATGGCTAATAATAGAAAATTCATCATAAATTCGAGGAAGATGGTACATATTATAATTCATAGAACTAATTGACCTCCTTAACTACCCACGGATTCCAAGAATGAGAACAAAGGAATCAGAGTACCACCTCCCTTTCAGTTCGCATAATATAAATACGCCGCACTCACAGCAGCGTTAAATACACATAGTTAGAGATTAGTTACCAGTTCATATCAGTTAACGAGTGACGTCGAATCAGTAGTTCAAACCGCCAGCGCAACCTTACATTAAGCCGAGATACATTAAGTATAAAAGAACCTCTTGTACCCAACATTTTAATTAAATAATATTTTATTTTAAATGAATACATTTTCAATACAAATATATTGAATATTGAATACAATACAAAATATTGAATACAAATATATATATATATATATAAATGTATCACACATCCATGCGAAGATTCTCCAACGCTACAACTCAACAGCAGCAGTAAGATCTTTCTGCTCGCTTATTCAAAGCCTCCTCCGACACGAAGCCAAATCTTCAGCAGCAGCCAGTCATCGGAAACTCGATCGGTTCACTGACCAATTATCCTGGGGTTTCAACTCCTTAACTGCGAAAGAACCCACAATTCATACTATAAAAATATATATTAAAACTTAGGTGTCTACGCTCATTGGCAGGTTTTACCAACCCGTTAGGACGTGACAAGCTAAATTTTTGGTGGCAGCGAAGTGGGATTTGCCTGTTCATTAGTTGAAGACACCCGGCGCCGAAGCTAAAATTTTGGCAACTGCTTAGTGGGATTGCTCTTCAACAGCTCGAAGATTCGTCGACGACGACGACGGAATTGCCATTGAATTATCACGCCTCAGAGAAGATAACCTTGGATATTTCCTCGACAACGACGGTAACGACGAGATTGCCCGACACTAGTCTCAACCGAGATATACAATCGTGGATATTCTCAATCGTGTCACGACGAGCGACAGCAGGGATAAGGCTACAACCGATTTCTCGATGACTTCTACGAAGATTCTACTACTCAACGTATTCCTCAATGCATCCGATGCGTAAGTCACAAATCTTACAAATAATAAATTTACAAATACGCATACGCAAGCTCCGCAATAATTACGCATACGCGAGATCTACAATTCTAAGAATAAAGAAGAATAATAATATATATACGCATATACGCATACTAAGAGAGACAAATACAAGAATAATAATAAGAATAAGAATAATAAAACGAAACGCATACACACAAAGAGAGAAAAATCAAGAAAAATAAAATAACGTACAATAAATAATTTCATACACGCAATTACAAAGAGAGGGAATTCAAAATGCACACTGACGACGTCAACTCACTCACTCACCAAATTCAAAATTTAAACTTCAACGAAGATGGACGACGCTCCGCTCCTTATATCAGTCTACGCGACGCCGCTGAAACAATCCTCCCTTTTGATGGTAAAAATATGCCAGTATCACAATTCATTAATAACTGCACACACGCGAAGAATATGGTATCTCCTACCGAAGAATACGGTCTAGTTCAGATGATTAAAAATAAATTAGTGGGACCCGCTCTAAGAGTTGCTTTAAGTGAAGAATACAATGACACACAGCAGTCTTCAAGGGTGAATAGGTGTGATGAAAATGTAGCGAAAATCGGGCTTCGCGCTTTCTTTGTAGTCCTTTATAGGTTCAAAATATGCTGCGATTGAAATCCCAGCTGATCGGATTCTCTAGATATCATGAATTTACTTCTGATACTATTTGTAGATTATATATCACATTAATATTTTGAATGACATTGCCAGTCGGTGTTTTTTATTTAATTTATTCATTATGTACACTAATTATTATACCACGTTCAGCTAACCCCAGGACCACGACTTGGACGTAGTGGTATGATGGCCCCATATATTTTTTTTTGTTGTATTTTTGACTTTTTAATATTTTTTTGGTATTTTAATTTTATAATAGTTTTTTTGGTATTTTTTAAATATAAAATGCAATTTTAATCATCAGAAAATAGAACATACATTACCAAACAGAAGTAAACATTTTAAATATGAAATGAAGAAAAAGCTACGACTGCCTTTTTAAGGTTGCATGTATATAATGGATCATCAAGCGAGTTAATTTTGTACCTTCCCCAATATTTCATGAATTCTCTGTGAATGGATTCACCTGCCTGCTCTGACCATAGTCCTGATCCATTATTGTCTAAAAACTGTATGCAATCTTCTAAGTGTGTCAAGGTAACGTGCATTTTTAGAGTTTCAGAGACATCAACACTTGCAAGAGTTTTTCGAAACTCAGATAAGTTATTACTTAAATCGATTTAATTACCATTATTTCGTGCAACTGATCAAAACGCTGAAACACATAATCTTATATTATTAGCACACTGAGAACATCCTCCACAATCTATCCACATCTTAATTACCTTATCCACAGAAAGTATAACTACCTTTTTTTACTAATTGCAACCTTTATAACCGATGCATGAAACATACCTCCTTTATAACTCATGGATGAGAATATAACAACCCTTACGATAACTACCCTTAACTACAGAACATAGAAACACCCTTAATAAACATCCCCTAATAAATCTCAAATCTTTTTAACGCAAATTAAAAACTTTAAAATAATATAAAGAACATAATAACTTCCTGCATGATACTTACCACTTTATAATTATTCAGAATAACTTACCCTTATAAAACCTCGACCCCTCTTTTCAAATAACTACCTTTCAATATTCTACAATTATTCCAAACCCTTCAAAAACTCCGAAAACCTGTGAAAATTCATAACAAAGAAAGCTGACATCATAATTCCACGAATGGCTAATAATAGAAAATTCATCATAAATTCAAGGAAAATGGTACATATTATAATTCATAGAACTAATTGACCTCCTTAACTACCCACGGATTCCAAGAATGAGAACAAAGGAATCAGAGTACCACCTCCCTTTCAGTTCGCATAGTATAAATACGCCGCACTCGCAGCGTAACAACCAGTTGTTTTAAGAGCAGTTTTTAAGATCAGAGCATTGTCAGACAGTTAGTTAACGAGTGACGTCGAATCAGTAGTGCAGCCGCCAGCGCAACCTTACATTAAGCCGGGATACATTAAATATAAAAGAACCTCTTGTACTCAACATTTTAACTAAATAATATTTTATTTTAATAAATAAATACATTTTCTTTATGGTGTTATCTCAACTGGCGAGTATAATTTCATCTATCTCTTTTTCTCTCTCTCATATAAATACAAATATATATATATATATATCTCTCTCCCTCTCATATAAATACAAATATATAAATATATCTATTTAATATAAGTATAATTTTATCTCTCTCTATCTCTCAATATATATATAATATACATATATATCATACATCCATGCGAAGATTCTCCAACGCTACAACTCAACAGCAGCAGTAAGATTTTCTGCTCGCTTATTCAAAGCCTCCTCCGACACGAAGCCAAATCTTCAGCAGCAGCCAGTCATCGGAAACTCGATCGGTTCACTGACCAATTATCCTGGGGTTTCAACTCCTTAACTGCGAAAGAACCCGCAATTCATACTATAAAAATAAATATTAAAACTTAGGTGTCTACGCTCATTGGCAGGTTT
>NW_017278716.1:58931-59665 GCF_001594065.2 Cyphomyrmex costatus | reverse complement strand
CACTGCACCACACTTTTATTAAAATAACCCCTTTTATTTATTATAACACTTACAATTTCGAATGGTTATTACCACTGATTACATTTATTCAAGTAATCGTAACCCTTTATTTAATTATTATAATTACCCGATTAATGAATTACACTGTGATTGTTAATTGATTAACATAAACGAAAAAAGTTAAAAGGACGTTGTAAGAGTCAAAAGAAATAATTTAAAACAACAATTAAAGAAAGAAAAACGCATATATGTAATAAATTAATTTCAAAAGAAAAAATTCCTTCGAAGATGTACATTAAAAATTAACAATATAAAAACACTTGTTTAAAATTCGAAGATGTACATTAAAAAATAACAATATTCAAAAACCTGCTTAACGTTTCGACTCGTAGATTGAGTCTTTTTCAAAAGCGCAAACATATTCTTAAAGTTAAAATTCATCGAATTAATTCTGCGAATCCATCTTCATCACATCCAACTATTGTTCCTCTAGCGATTAGTAGATCGTAAGAAAAAAGTCAGCTATAAAAATCATGTAGATATGACAAGCTTTAGAATAAAAAAAAAAAATATATATTAAATCCATCAAGAAAATTGTACGTTAACAAAAATTGTAACAATATCAAACCTTTGGAGATGGGCAACATTATTCAAAGCTCTCTAAATCAGTCAGTACACTACGCAATCTATTCGTCAATGTGTAATTTTTAAACGTCAAAATTATAAAATTGATA
>NW_017278716.1:48267-54949 GCF_001594065.2 Cyphomyrmex costatus | reverse complement strand
CGTGCCGTGTGCAACGCGGACTTCGTTCTCTTGCATTTCGGTAGTTCGTTGTCCTGTCGAAATGCAAGATTTGCTTTTTATTAATAATTGTTCGATGTGCGTGCGGTCATTGCTTGCGTTCGATCAGTGATCGTTGTCCGCACGCGTTATGGAATTTGCAGCCCTGCATTTCCGCAAGTCGTTGCTATGCCGAAATGCAAAGGTTGCTTTGCAGTAATAATCTTGCATTTCCGCCAGCTCGTTGCTACAAGATTATTACTTAATTGTGGTAGCACTCGCGGGCTACAACAATGTGACGATAAAATATGGCTATACAGCACCGTGCGGTTTCCAACCAAGCCTGGTACGGCAACGGTTCGTCAGATATAATCGTGACGGGTGCAGCAGGTTTCACTGGTGGGTACATGAAGTGTACCAGTTGGTCTTATCATTATATTATCTTAATTATAATATTATTCTATATATTTAATATATTTCATAAGTAAGGGCTCCAAAATAATTAAAATAGTTATAGCGCGTTGCGAGCGGTCAACGCATATAAAGAGAATATCAAAGAACGCTGTAAGCGGTCATCATATTTTAAAAAGTCAATAAAATATAAATATCTTCGTATAAAAATTTCAATAATTTTAAATTAAATAGTATAAAATTAATGTCATTAAATGATCTTGAAAGAATTTATTATTTGATTGAATAAAGGTATAAGCCTCACTAAAATGCGATACGCGGTGTCGCGCTGTTATATTACTTAAGTTTTTCACTAACCTTTTAATAGACTTACTTAATTAATAGTACACTGGGTATCTTTATCCGTAGTAGGCTGACGTCACCAGGTTGGAATGTAGTCAACAGGTCCCGGGCGACAACGGATAAGGTGGCTGGCTGCGATGTTGATGTTACGGCCGCAGATAACGCGCGCTTATCTCACGAACGCGCACTGACAGGTTCGATACGGACAAAGAATAGGATTATATGTTGTAATAAATGAATCTTCAAAGGTTAATTAATAGTTAATTAAATTGATATATTTTCATATAAAAGTACAAAAGTATTAGACGCAATTGAACAATAAAGTATGAGAGTTAGTTATCAAATAATTCTTTGGTAATATCGTAATATAAATGTTAATGTTAATTAACGATGATTATCAATGATGAATATAAATTGTATTCAACAGAATTAAGTAATTGTAAGTAATAATAGTTGATTAACAATTGTATGGAATATAAAATTAATATTAACTCGTAATATAGTCACTTACAGTGTAATGCGTAAGATAAAATTAATTGTTACATTGAATAAAGAAAATGGAGTTGGATATTGAAAGGAATTTGTCGCCTCTGATGAAGCGGAGTAACTCGGAGTGAGAATATGCACTAAGCAAGGATTGACGGCTACACTTGAACACGTCTTGACAGTAAGAGATCCGGAGTTGAACTGAGGATCCGGCGGAGCGAAGGTCCGCACAAAGGAGAGAGCGCAAGAGGCCCGCTGGAGGGGACCGCTAAGATAGTAAGGTAGTAGGAGGCGGCGTAAGTGAGGGCCGCAAGGAAGGGGTAGTGCAGCGAAGATCCGCACAAAGAGGACGACGCGATAACTCGCGCTGGTGAAGGAAGCCTAGCGGACGGAGATCTGCACAAAGAGGAATACGTGATAAAGGTTGGCACAAAAGAAGAGCGCGATAATTCACGCATAGAACTTATAATATATTTTTATTACAATTAATACTTAATAATAGTATAATAAAGTAGTTAGCGCATATATTATTGATCGCAATTTAATGTATTCTAACGCATAATATAATAGATATAAGTAATAAGAAGAATATAAATGTAATTATTAAGTAACATATAGAATTTAGTGATTTAATTAATATGATATATGAAAAATAGAATGTAAGACTTATTCGTTAGGCGCTTAAGTGGTACGTGTAGCGCAGTGACTTAGATCTACTGATGATACAATTATGTAAGAATAAAAATATATGTAAGATAGCAAAAATAAAATATGGTCCTCGAGGGGATATTATGTTCTTAATACTAAAATGATAAGATGTAAGAGCGACCAAAATAAGCATTAGCAAAAACAGAAAAATACATTCCGCAGGGATGTAACAAAACAGTATAAAACTTCTGCTTTTCATCCACAATCAAACGGATCATTGGAAAGAAGCCATCACGTATTGACAGAATATTTAAAACACTATATATCTGATGAAAAAGACTGGGATAATTGGCTCGAACATGCAATGTTTTCATATAATACAAGTGTACAGGAAGGAACAAAATTTACTCCTCACGAATTAGTATTTGGAAAAATAGCAAGATTACCTTCTGAATTTAAGTCGAATGATAATTTAGAAACATATATAGTTTATGTCGATGAATTAATTGACAAAACGAACGACCTTAGAAAACTCGCAGCTACAAATTTGAATCAAGCGAAACATAGATCAAAATATTACTATGACAAGAAAATTTTAAAACGACGGAATTACAAAGCAGGCGAATATCTATTTAATTAAAGAAAAGAAACGAAGTAAGCTAGACGATAATTATGACGGACCTTTTCAAATTCTGGAAATATTAAAAAATCATAATGCTAGAATAGCCCTCACAAGAACAAAAACAAAAATAGTGCACATGGATAAATTAAAAATTGCTCGCGCCACTGGTATAGGATGATGAATCATCAATCGGAAAGAAGGCCTGATCATCTCGCGACCACCCCTTATCAAAATTCCGGGAGTCGCTAATCAATCTGTATCATATATCAATGGTAAGACAAAGGATTTGCATTGCCCCCTCCACTAATCTTCCTAATGACAATGAGAGACAAATCTCAGACTACTCCCAGCCGAGCTAGAGGAAGGTGACAAAATAAAAGTAGTATTAAACGAAGGCAACACAAAGAACCAAGATGTCAAAAAGAAGATTCTCTGAGGTGCTGAAAGAAGGAATCCAGGAGCTGAAGCCGGAGATAAACGAAATCCTAGACGAAGCCCAAGCAGCCTATGCAGCCTCAGCGTCAAACGAAGCAGAACCACAACGAGTGGCAGCACCAATATTGGAACAGGTGTTAACTAGGAAACCGCGACAAGGACCAGCCCCGATACCGGAACCACAAAACGTTCCCTTTATTTATGTCAGCCCCCAGATGCCGGAGGTTTCGCCAGCGTATGCGCTAGTCTGTCACTTGGAGCATTCAGGTGGGCAACGACATCATATTGTGCCAAGAGTGCGCATTGGTGGAACATGTGTTCTGTGGGAATAATTACCCTCATGCAGCACAGAGGTACACGCACTTTCTATCGAATAATTTCCGCGACGTGACACATTGCAAAATATGCTTCAAAAATCTAATAAAAACCCATATGGAGCAGGAATTGCCGACTGATGGTCGAATTTTGCAATTTTTACCCACTTTCTCGCAACAAAAACTTTAAATGCGTTTTTCTCGAAACCACTTTTTTTGACATGGGGGACAAGATTGTGAAAAAACTACTGAACGGATTGGGCTGAAATTTTAAGGGGTTGTTCTAGACATGTCTACCTATGGTATATACTACGGATAGAAATATTCATTGACATTTAATATATTTTTTTAAACAATTTAAAGTGAAAAAATAAGGTGAAAAATTCAAAAGTCCGCCATTTTTTTTTTTACTACCGGGGTGAAAGTTTTTAGTATATACCATAGCCACGCACCTACACTTTCTGAAAATACCCGGACTTTTGTTTCAAGACGACCAGAAGCTGCGGAAAAGTGTCCCCCGTGCAAAAGACAGGTCTACTTCGGGCAGTCAGGACACCACCAGGGTTGCCAAAAAAAAAAAAAAAATATCTCATATATCTTTTATTAAGTCTCCTTCAAATGGTATTCGTAACTTTTCGAAAAATAAATTTTTTGTGTGTTAAATAAAATCTTTAAAAAATGGTCGTTCATACCCAACTACCCCCTTAATAATACTTATATCCATAACTATAACTTCATTGATGAAATCTTCAACGATGACAACAGTCAATGTTAACGCTTACCTAAAAACATACAATATATTAAATCACATAAGACATGGTAAAATAAGTATTCAATAAGTATTACGTCGTTATATTAATCTTATATTAAAAGTACTACGACTAATATATTAGAAGTAATTACCTGCATTACGTTTTCTCAGTGAGTGAACAGAGTGCGTGAGTGTGAAAGACGTGATTCAATATAAGAAGTAAAGACGAAAAGATTGTCACTGGATTACTTAAAACGGATCTGTTTCATCGTAGGAGGAATTAGCAGATAGTCGTACAGAATAATACGTGAGTATGACAAAAGCATCGATATCATTTTCAAGTTAAGGTTAGTAATAATTAACTGTAGATAATAACTGAGTAAAAGTAAATGCGTAAGAATGTGTGTGTGTGTGTGTGTGTGTGTGTGTGTGTGTGTGAGAGAGAGAGAGAGAGAGAATTTGAATGTAAACTGTAGGCGTGTGTACTGTTGAGCCTGACAGACCCCGTAAGTACCAGCATGCATCGGTGAGCGTCGCCGCCCCTGGTTACCTTCCGTATTCGACTTGAGATACGCTAACTATTTCTCTTTATAATTTAAAAACTAAGCTTCGGACGAATTTTTGCCAAAGGAAAAATCGTCTCAGAATACCGCCACGAATACGTCCCTTTAAGGACAAAAGGTTATTTTGAATCACCCTGTATATCATACATCCATGCGAAGATTCTCCAACGCTACAACTAAACAGCAGCAGTAAGATTTTCTGCTCGCTTATTCAAAGCCTCCTCCGACACGAAGCCTTATCTTCAGCAGCAGCCAGTCATCGGAAACTCGATCGGTTCACTGACCAATTATCCTGGGGTTTCAACTCGTTAACTGCGAAAGAACCCGCAATTCATACTGTAAAAATAAATATTAAAACTTAGGTGTTTACGCTCATTGGCAGGTTTTACCAACCCACTAGGACGTGACAAATTGAAGTAATAGTGAACAATTATATGAATTATAATTAAATTATAATAGTAACTTATGAATAATATTAAATGTAACGATATAAATTGAGTGAATACGCTAAGTATTGTCGTTAGATAATTAATAATGAATAACTCTACTGAGTATAGGTACTGGTATTGGAATAAAGACTGGTATAAGGCTTTGGTATAGAGATTGACAAAGGAATATGACGCCTCGCTAAGAAGCGGAGTAAATAGGACCTACTGGTTCGGAATCTGGAGTATAACTAACTGTGGCACGGAGCGCTGATCCTTACATAGGAGTCAGCATAGAGAGTCACTGGAGTGGGGGTAGTGGGAGAGCTGGGGCTACTATGCGAAGATCCGCACAAAGAGAAGAGCGCGATAACTGAAATAGTGGGGTAAGGCTGAACGCTACGAAGATCGGCACAAAGAGGAGAGGCCGATAACTCTCGCTTAATACTTATTAATAATTAAATAGTTACTGTAAATATTCTAATGATACAATAAAGAAGTTTATGGCCGCTATAAAGAGTATTATATTATTAACGACCTTATTACTTAGAAGTTACGAATAGTAAGATAAATTAAGGGAATATTAATACTTATATATTAATACTTATAAAGTTATAGGTACTTGTGTAGCGCTAATAACGCGTATTATTTCTACGCTGCCTGCAGCTTGTCGCTTAATTATATTAAAGTGTTACTGTTACATCCCTCCGGTATATATTTTTGCTTTTTCGATAAATCAATATTCTTCTAGTACATTATTGCTTAAATCCATTTCTTACCAGCGCTACATATAAACCTCTGAATTTTATCAATTAATCTTGCTTTAATTATACTCTTTATTTTGCAAATATAAGTATATTTATAATACATAAATCAACGTAATCATGATGTAACATTAATAATTATAGTCAGTAAGCGAAATATTGTTAATCATCATTTATTAATCATTTAAACAGCATTATATCTTTCCAGTAGTATTATACTTCTATTGCAGCACTTATGTTACATCATTAAATTATAAGTACATATTACTATAGGCCTTTATACGTAAGAAACATTTTATATGCGGTCACGTATTTGTATTGCGATAATTAATAAGTATTAATTATGATGAGAATCATTGTAAGCTTCCATGCGAGTTATCGCGTCCTCTCCTTTGTGCCATCCTTTATCGGCCTCTCCTCTTTGTGCGGATCTTCGTCCGATAGACTTCCTTCACCAGCGCGAGTTATCGCGTCGTCCTCTTTGTGCGGATCTTCGCTGCGCTACCCCTTCCTCAGCGGCTCCCACTTATGCCGCTTCCTACTACCTGAATACCTTAGCGGTCCCCTCCAGCGGGCCTCTCGCGTTCTCCCTTTTGTGCGGACCTTCGCTCCGCCGGATTCTCAGTTCAACTTCAGCTCTCACTCAGACCAGACGTGCCTACTCGTAATTCTTCAAGTTAACTCCGCTTCTTAGCGAGGCGTCACATTCCTTTATACCAAAGCCTTATACCAAAGCCTTATATCTTACAGTACTACTTCATAAATCTTATTCCTTAATCTTTATTAATTATAACTCCAATACTTATTATACAATCAACTACATCATATACACTTATACTTTATTACTATTATTATCCATATTCCATCAAATTGTTAATCGATATTTTAATACTTTACATTAATTCAACTTTACTAGTATTATAA
>NW_017278716.1:42415-48251 GCF_001594065.2 Cyphomyrmex costatus | reverse complement strand
ATTAAAGTCAGTGAAATAATTACTCAACGAAGAACGCTGCAACGACGATCATCATTGACAGCCGATGACCATTGAAGCCAAAGTACTTCCGCAGATAGTCTACAGAAGCCATAAGAAAAGGTTAAAAGTATTCAAGCCTTCAGGTTAGTCCTTTAATTAATTTTACTTGGTGCGCCAATAATAATTTCATTCAATTAAATAGTGAACGGCGCGAGTGTATCTCTTTGTTACGCCGAGATTTATGCATTCCGCTCCGCTTATCTGTTGTGCAGGTCGGAGCGCGCTTATCTCTTGCCGGTCCGCTCGAGTTAGATAAACATTTACGGTATGCGCTCACCATAGTGACGTAATCCGCTCGATTAAAATATTCTCTAATATACTCTGTGTCATATTAAAAGTAATTTAATTTATTTTAAATACTACCCATTATACATTTATTCTTTAAATCTTAATAAACGTATTCTTCATTAATTTTATTAAGTATCTTTAATCTTAAAGATTATAATTAAATACAACAAGTTCTTTATATAAATTAATTTACAAATATTACTACAATAATTCAATATTCATTCTTTAAACGATTTAATTTAACTCTCGACTTTAACATTAATTACTAGTAAATTAAAGAAGACTCTCGAAAATTTCAAATAACAAGAATAATCAGACTAATGAGAGCTATTCCGCGGTTATTGGTGCGACCATATATAAGATATTAGAATGTGAATATTATATACCACGTAAGTAGTTCTCCCCCCATTGCGCGCCGAACATCCGTCGAACTTAAAACGCAAATCTATTAACTACCGTAGTAATATCACAAATTTTTGATGCTTATAGCATCTAACAAGATCTTAATAATATGTTTAAATCATTACGTCGACTTGCCAATAGAGGTCTATAGTTAATCTTGTCAATTCTCGCAAGTGCTGAATTACATGATTATTTGTTTATATAGAACTTCTTTCTAACATCTCTCCCAGGCGTCTAAGGTAGGCTCCCACTACATTACCTTACTGATGAGTCCAGTAGTGGAAGCCGGGACGAAACGCCAACTCGTGATATTCTTCACAAATTCTTATTTCTCTCAGTTTTAAATTTATTTCTTTCTTTAATATTTAATTTAAGATTTTAATATGTCTTTAAACATATTATTAAGATCTTGTTAGATGCTATAAGCATCAAAAATTTGTGATATTACTACGGTAGTTAATAGATTTGCGTTTTAAGTTCGACGGATGTTCGGCGCGCAATGGGGGGGGAACTACTTACGTGGTATATAATATTCACATTCTAATATCTTATATATGGTCGCACCAATAACCGCGGAATAGCTCTCATTAGCCTGATTATTCTTGTTATTTGAAATTTTCGAGAGTCTTCTTTAATTTATTTGTTGAATATACGCTGGCTGGAAGATGCGTTTGTTACTTTCAAATTATTATTTAAAAAATAAAGTACTTTGTGAAGAATATCATTACGTCGACTTGCCAATAGAGGTCTATAGTTAATCTTGTCAATTCTCGCAAGTGCTGAATTACATGATTATTTGTTTATATAGAACTTCTTTCTAACATCTCTCCCAGGCGTCTAAGGTAGGCTCCCACTACATTACCTTACTGATGAGTCCAGTAGTGGAAGCCGGGACGAAACGCCAACTCGTGATATTCTTCACAAATTTCTTATTTCTCTCAGTTTTAAATTTATTTCTTTCTTTAATATTTAATTTAAGATTTTAATATGTCTTTAAACATATTATTAAGATCTTGTTAGATGCTATAAGCATCAAAAATTTGTGATATTACTACGGTAGTTAATAGATTTGCGTTTTAAGTTCGACGGATGTTCGGCGCGCAATGGGGGGGGAACTACTTACGTGGTATATAATATTCACATTCTAATATCTTATATATGGTCGCACCAATAACCGCGGAATAGCTCTCATTAGCCTGATTATTCTTGTTATTTGAAATTTTCGAGAGTCTTCTTTAAATTATTTGTTGAATATACGCTGGCTGGAAGATGCGTTTGTTACTTTCAAATTATTATTAAAAAATTAAGTACTTTGTGAAGAATATCATTACGTCGACTTGCCAATAGAGGTCTATAGTTAATCTTGTCAATTCTCGCAAGTGCTGAATTACATGATTATTTGTTTATATAGAACTTCTTTCTAACATCTCTCCCAGGCGTCTAAGGTAGGCTCCCACTACATTACCTTACTGATGAGTCCAGTAGTGGAAGCCGGGACGAAACGCCAACTCGTGATATTCTTCACAAATTTTTATTTCTCTCAGTTTTAAATTTATTTCTTTCTTTAATATTTAATTTAAGATTTTAATATGTCTTTAAACATATTATTAAGATCTTGTTAGATGCTATAAGCATCAAAAATTTGTGATATTACTACGGTAGTTAATAGATTTGCGTTTTAAGTTCGACGGATGTTCGGCGCGCAATGGGGGGGGAACTACTTACGTGGTATATAATATTCACATTCTAATATCTTATATATGGTCGCACCAATAACCGCGGAATAGCTCTCATTAGCCTGATTATTCTTGTTATTTGAAATTTTCGAGAGTCTTCTTTAATTTATTTGTTGAATATACGCTGGCTGGAAGATGCGTTTGTTACTTTCAAATTATTATTAAAAAATTAAGTACTTTGTGAAGAATATCATTACGTCGACTTGCCAATAGAGGTCTATAGTTAATCTTGTCAATTCTCGCAAGTGCTGAATTACATGATTATTTGTTTATATAGAACTTCTTTCTAACATCTCTCCCAGGCGTCTAAGGTAGGCTCCCACTACATTACCTTACTGATGAGTCCAGTAGTGGAAGCCGGGACGAAACGCCAACTCGTGATATTCTTCACAAATTCTTATTTCTCTCAGTTTTAAATTTATTTCTTTCTTTAATATTTAATTTAAGATTTTAATATGTCTTTAAACATATTATTAAGATCTTGTTAGATGCTATAAGCATCAAAAATTTGTGATATTACTACGGTAGTTAATAGATTTGCGTTTTAAGTTCGACGGATGTTCGGCGCGCAATGGGGGGGGAACTACTTACGTGGTATATAATATTCACATTCTAATATCTTATATATGGTCGCACCAATAACCGCGGAATAGCTCTCATTAGCCTGATTATTCTTGTTATTAATTACTAGCTTTATTTGAACAATTAATATAAATAATTACGCGAATAATTCTACAATTAATTTTAATTCAAACATTTATTAAATAGTTTTAAGATCTAACACACTGACCGCTCGCAGTGATTTAGTAAATGTGGAGCCCTTCTTTTTATTTTATTTCTTTATTTTTATTTAGTGATTAATGCATGCATGTGTCCTCATATGGGACCAGCTGCATCTGTGACGACGATCTCTGAAATAGCGTTACCGTACCAACGTTGGTTAAATACTGCCCGTTGTTGCGAAACTATTAGTTATCGAAATATTCTACTCAGACGGGAAATCTGTAATTCTTGCTATATTGAAAGACCCTCCGAAGGTCTACGTTTTAGTGGAGTCGCACGCCACTACATCTCTATTGGAGTTGATTATGATATGACTATTTGTTATGATTGTAACAGAAGTTTTGCAAGATTTTCCCCAATAAATAGTTGCGATATTTGTCCTTCAATCTTACGCGACTCTACTGAATACTTGATTCATTCAAGAGATAATCCATATGATAGCCCCTCGGCTACTACCATCGTTATTTCACAGATCAGTCTCTAAATAAATATAATTCCTGCGGTACCTGTTCCTTAAAACCCCACTGAACCGTGGCAGTCATACGTCCGTTGTTAAATAAATTGGGACTGACTGTCCGGCCGCAACATTACAAAATAGAATCTTATATTTTTATACGGTTTTCATTAATATTATGTTGGTTATAAAATAATTGATACTGAAACTTAATAAAGTTAAATAAGTGTCACATCTTCAGACACTCGTGACGCTAAAAAATCCACAATTGAATATAACACACACGCACAATGATAAATTTTTACACCTTTCTACCACTATTGATCACTTTTTCGCAACTATTGTCGACAATCTCCACAACCCATTTAAATCCTCCTTATACTTATGAATGATATATTATCCTAATACTTACCTTTTTTCGACCACCTATAAATATGATCCTCGCATGAATAACAAATAATAAACCAACTCCCTACTTTAATACTTAGACATACTGACAAACTCTCCTTTACCGACATAGAATAAATACCTTTCCTTTTTACCACATCATACGACATACGCTAGAAAGCCTAACGCCTACGCAAAGTTATACAAACCCTTTCTTATGAGCTACCCTTATCATTTAACATAGAGAAACACATCCTATAATATTATCCAACCATTTTACAGCATGAATTAACAGTCTAAAAGTTATAAAACTAATCATGAACATTTATACATTTAAATCACCCCTTTAACATATCAGGAACTAATAGATCTTATATTCAGAGCAACCCTTATAAAAATACCTACCTTTTTATTATATTGATAACTTCCCAAGATTCTCCAAACAGCCAAAAAACCTATAAAATCATTTAACAATTACCTACTTCCAGGAACAGCTAATAATACATAAGTGACTCATAATACAAGGAAGATGGTACATATTATAATTCACAGAACTAATTTACCTCCTCAACTACCCACGGATTCCAAGACTGAGAACAAAGGAATCAGAGTACCACTTCCCTTGCGACTTAACAGTATATAAGCAACACGCTCAACAGAGTGTTATGTCAGAACATCGGTTAGTTCAAGAGTGAGATCAGTTCAGACCAGTTACCAGTTCATATCAGTCAGAGTGACGTCTAATCAGTAGTGCAACCGCTAGCGAAACCTTACACTAAGCCGAGATACATTAGGTATAAAAGAACCTCTTGTACTCAACATTTTAATTAAATAATATTTTATTTTAATAAATACATTTTCTTTATAGTGTTATCTCAACTGGCGAGTATAATTTCATCCATCTCTCTCTCATATAAAAATATATATCTCTCTCTCTTATAAATACAAGTATAATTCTATTTCTTTCTATCTCTCAACATATATGTATATATATATATATATATGATATACACATATATCATACATCCATACGAAGATTCTGCAACGCTACAACTCAACAGCAGCAGTAAGATTTTCTGCTCACTTATTCAAAACCTCCTGCGACACGAAGCCAAATTTTCAGCAGCAGCCGGTCATCGGAAACTCGATCGGTTCACTGACCAATTATCCTGGGGTTTCAACTCCTTAACTGTGAAAGGATCCACAATAAAAATAAATATTAAAACTTAGGTGTCTACGCTCATTGGTAGGTTTTACCAACCCGCTAGGACGTGACTTTTTACATTTGCTAATTTATATTAAAATTTAAAGCTATTTATCACAGAAAGTAACTTGATTATTATTAGTCTAATAATTATAGAGGTATAAATCCGGAAGTTTCCGCTCGGCCTACGGATTTCTTTCAATCCTCTTTAATTCAAGGATAATGATTACGACTTTCAACCATATTAACGATTCAAAATTGATATGACAAACACTCAGTCGGTACAACAGCTATCATTCTTGCCTGACGTCCGTACAGGACGTAACAATTGTCTGTCACAAAACCTTAAAACTATGATTAATAACAGAAGCCACGACAATAACAAAACACTAACCTTTAAATCACACGTGTATACTAAAGCCCCATCCTCAAACTTTTGATCACACTTAACCCCAAAGCTAGTAACTTACAAACCGATCCCACATGCAAATAAAGCTTAACACTCTAACACCCCATTGGCTC
>NW_017278716.1:38975-40719 GCF_001594065.2 Cyphomyrmex costatus | reverse complement strand
CCTCTCCCTCTCTCCCTCCCTCCCTCCCTCCCTCTCTCTCTCTCTCTCTCATACGATTACGCCTCCATCGGTCTAATATCTTGAACGACATGAAGATACTCCAATGCTACAGCTGCAATTCGGCGGACGCTGAATCTTTATCGGCAGCACACAGTCATCGTAACTCCAGTCGGATCACTGACCAATTATCCTGGGGTTTTACTTCCTTAACTACACGGACCTATAATCACATATAAAAATAAATATTAAAAATCAGGTGTCTACGCTCATTGGCAGGTCTTACCAACCAGCTAGGACGTAACATAAGATATTATAAAGATTAATTAATACAATGCATTTTAAGGAAAGGAAAATGTATGCCGGAGAGATATAACATCACGTTGATTGTCCAGCTCTGGACGCTTTGAGATTGTTTTTGCGGCAGCAAATGCCGAAGTATGACTCACTCGCGCCTCCGATCCCACCTGAATTCGATATTCAAAGGGGAGGCCGTCAATAAATGAGCGAATGGTGAGATCATCTATTTGTGATATGAAATATGGGTCGAGGTATCGTTTTTCACGTCTCTCCATATCAAGTATTGCGGTACGCAAATCTTTTACGCGTGAAATATAATCTAAAACGTGCTCATGTGGCTTCAAAAATATTGTACTCAATTCACCGCGATATTGATCGATTGTTTTGGGAGAACCAAATGCTCCTGTGAGCAAATCTATTAAATCGGAAATCGATTCGCATGGCTCGTCCTCCACAGCGTAATATGCTCGATTACCCAATTTATTAATTAGAAGCTTAGTTAGATCCCGCTCCGCGTTGGGTGGTACTATTTTCCTTGCTCGACGACAAGCACGGATAAAACGAGACAACGGGATATTGTAACCGTCATAGTACGGAATCGATTTTGTTACCTCTCGAAATGATATTTTTATTTTATAATTGTCGCTTGGCTGTTCTAGACCTTGAAGAACGTCTCATATTGTAATTATCTCTGTATCGAGATTCTGCGCTCAAAGGACCCCGCAGAATCCTTATGGGAAATGGCTCTCGGCTAATTTTTTTAAAAATTTGATATGTGTAGTTCTCAACACGTAGAATAAAAGTGTCCATGGCCCCAAGATCCGATCACGGGTAGTTTTCGATACAGCTCTCCAAAGTTGAACTTTTCGTACCTTATTACAGCGTAATGCGGGTGCAGTCGATGTACGGTGATGCTTATGATTAAAGTGGGCGTACAGGTGCTTGCTTGTGTGTGTGCGTGCGCGCGCGCGTCGTGCGTCCGTGCTTGCGTGCGTGCGTGTGTTCTAGCAGAGATAAGGATCCACGGTTCGTCACTCCCGCAGTATTTTACGACTCGAAACCCTCTCTTGTGTGTGTGTGTGTGTGTGTGTGTGTGTGTGTGTGTGTGTGTGTGTGTGTGTGTGTGTGTTAGCAGAGATAAGGACCCACGGTTCGTCACTCCCGCAGTATTTTATGACTCCAAACCCTCTCTACTGTGCGTGCATGTGTGTGTGTGTGTGCGCGCACGCGCGCGTGGGTGCGTGCGTGGGTGGGTGCGTGCGTGCGTGCGTGCGTGTGTGTGTGAGAGAGAGAGATATGCGTGCACATTATTCATCAATAATCGCAATATTTTAAGGATTATGTGGAATTTCTCGGTCTGCGGCATCCAATACGGTATTAAGCAATGACATGTCAGGGTATTTGACGTTTTCCTGATGTCGTGCAAAACCTAGGTACCACAAAACGC
>NW_017278716.1:36824-38195 GCF_001594065.2 Cyphomyrmex costatus | reverse complement strand
CACACACACACACACACACACACACACACACACACACACACACACAAACATGCACACATGCACGCACAGTAGAGAGGGTTTGGAGTCATAAAATACTGCGGGAGTGATGAACCGTGGGTCCTTATCTCTGCTAGAACACACGCACGCACACACACAACACACACAGTAGAGAGGGTTTGGAGTCATAAAATACTGCGGGAAATGACGAACCGTGGATCCTTATCTTTGCTGACACACACGCACGCACGCAAGCACGGACGCACGAACGCGCGCGCGCACGCACACACACACACACACACACACACAAAAGTAAGCACCTGTACGCCCACTTTAATCATAAGCATCATCGTACATCGACATCGACTGCACCCGCATTACGCTGCAAATAAGGTACGAAAAGTTCAACTTTGGAGAGCTGTATCTCGAAAACTACCCGTGATCGGATCTTGGGGCCATGGACACTTTTGTTCTACGTGTTGAGAACTACAACATATCAAATTTTTAAAAAAATTAGCCGAGAGCCATTTCCCATAAGGATTCTGCGGGGTCCTTTAGTAAATTATTTAGTGGCGGTTGTGACGCTGCTTCGCGGTTATCTAAATCTAATTCGCGTTCACGTTCGCGATTTTCTAAATCTAATTCTCGCTTCGAGGCTTCTCGATCAAAATATTCGCGATCTCTTTCTAACTTTTGTCTCGACGCCTCTATTTTCTCCATTTCTTCTCGCAGCGTATTTTCATGCGTTTTTAATCGTTGTTCCCTGCTGCGTATGGCTTGTTCAATTCTTTCTAACTCATATTCGCGCGTCTCTAAGGAAGCAGCGCGAGCTTCACCTTTTTCAGCGTCTGCGGCCGCGTCGGCCTGAGCCTTACTATGGCTTCTGGTAGTCATTTTATTCTTATTTTAGATATGTCATTCGTGCCCTAATTGTTCGCATACAGCTATCTTCCAATTCTCTGTTGCTGGACTGCGAAAGAGATTCTTACGTATTACTAGGATACCGTAATTGGTCCGTCTGTCTTGTGCATGAGTAAAAACTTGGGTTAGGCACCAATTGCAGAGTCCGCGACCTACCGGAACAGAATGCTTCAAAACTGTTTCACATATATAACATTTTTCGTCACAAGGTCGTCTCCGATAACGCAATAATGTTGGATTTCTCGTGTAAAGTAAAGGCGATTATATAATGGAACATAATTAGAATAACAGTCGGTACATATACGTTGTCCGATCAGGAGACGCGGTAGCGTCTCCGGCCATGTTCAAAAAAACTGTGAACGCTACAAGTCTCTTATCCCGAGCCACCAAAGTCCATTTTTGGGAGGTGCATAACTATTAAAATATAAAAAATTTTGAATCGAACGTCATATG
>NW_017278716.1:17893-31376 GCF_001594065.2 Cyphomyrmex costatus | reverse complement strand
CACACACACACACACACACACACACACACACACACAAACATGCACACATGCACGCACAGTAGAGAGGGTTTGGAGTCATAAAATACTGCGGGAGTGATGAACCGTGGGTCCTTATCTCTGCTAGAACACACGCACGCACACACACAACACACACAGTAGAGAGGGTTTGGAGTCATAAAATACTGCGGGAAATGACGAACCGTGGATCCTTATCTTTGCTGACACACACGCACGCACGCAAGCACGGACGCACGAACGCGCGCGCGCACGCACACACACACACACACACACACACAAAAGTAAGCACCTGTACGCCCACTTTAATCATAAGCATCATCGTACATCGACATCGACTGCACCCGCATTACGCTGCAAATAAGGTACGAAAAGTTCAACTTTGGAGAGCTGTATCTCGAAAACTACCCGTGATCGGATCTTGGGGCCATGGACACTTTTGTTCTACGTGTTGAGAACTACAACATATCAAATTTTTAAAAAAATTAGCCGAGAGCCATTTCCCATAAGGATTCTGCGGGGTCCTTTAGTAAATTATTTAGTGGCGGTTGTGACGCTGCTTCGCGGTTATCTAAATCTAATTCGCGTTCACGTTCGCGATTTTCTAAATCTAATTCTCGCTTCGAGGCTTCTCGATCAAAATATTCGCGATCTCTTTCTAACTTTTGTCTCGACGCCTCTATTTTCTCCATTTCTTCTCGCAGCGTATTTTCATGCGTTTTTAATCGTTGTTCCCTGCTGCGTATGGCTTGTTCAATTCTTTCTAACTCATATTCGCGCGTCTCTAAGGAAGCAGCGCGAGCTTCACCTTTTTCAGCGTCTGCGGCCGCGTCGGCCTGAGCCTTACTATGGCTTCTGGTAGTCATTTTATTCTTATTTTAGATATGTCATTCGTGCCCTAATTGTTCGCATACAGCTATCTTCCAATTCTCTGTTGCTGGACTGCGAAAGAGATTCTTACGTATTACTAGGATACCGTAATTGGTCCGTCTGTCTTGTGCATGAGTAAAAACTTGGGTTAGGCACCAATTGCAGAGTCCGCGACCTACCGGAACAGAATGCTTCAAAACTGTTTCACATATATAACATTTTTCGTCACAAGGTCGTCTCCGATAACGCAATAATGTTGGATTTCTCGTGTAAAGTAAAGGCGATTATATAATGGAACATAATTAGAATAACAGTCGGTACATATACGTTGTCCGATTCTATTTTCATAAGTAAGGAGCTCGACGCATCGGGAAGGAAGCGTTACAAAAGGAAAAAGAATACTTCCCATTAGTATTATTATAAATCTAATCTAGTTAGTAATTTTAAGATGAAATATAATTTTCTTAATGTTCAACTTCCTCAACGTCTGCGGGATTACGAAATTCATACTAATGTACGAGAAAAGCAATATTGTTACTTGAAAGTTCGTTATAGCCTGCGCGTATTAAATTTAAACAATGACGCAGACACGAACTGCAATCGCAATAGACTATTGAACTTGAATGTGTTACTATCACTGAGCAATGTTCGCACTCTTCTTCGACAAAAGATTTCCGATTGAAAGATAGTGTCGTACTACACGAGTGAACTGACAGTAATTAGTTATTGGAATAAGTCTTCTAAAACACTCGGTACACAATATTTGGTCGAATGGACCTTCGTAATATAAAGACAAAATGCAGCGAGAATTGTTAAGAAGTAATGGTAAGTCAAGATCCGGCGATGATAGATTTTCAAAAGGAAATGAATTATGTGACGACATTAAAATTCAGTTAGAGTAGTAATAATTACCAAAATTACCTTTCGTTGCAGGTATAGCGCCTTCTTCCTTCTAATGTATTGAAAATCGAAAGTGATTAGGATATATTACAGGAAAATGCTTTAAATGAGATGAAATAATTTTAACGTTAAT
Organism: Cyphomyrmex costatus; assembly: GCF_001594065.2. Taxonomy (NCBI): domain Eukaryota; kingdom Metazoa; phylum Arthropoda; class Insecta; order Hymenoptera; family Formicidae; genus Cyphomyrmex; species Cyphomyrmex costatus. Next base: position 29,458 of record NW_017278716.1, on the reverse strand, counting down.
TGTTCTGATATACAAATTAGTTTGGTCCGTTTTTTCAATTTACTAATGAGCTTGATGTAAGTAGTATATGTAGGCCGGTTCTAACTCAAGTTTGTTCTTTTTTCCGTAAGCACTTCATATATGAACTAGGTTTACCAATATAAATTATAATGCGTTTAAGAACGCGAGGGGTATAAATTATAATACGTTTAGGAACTCTGTGGTGATGACAGGGATGACGTCACAGGGTGAGAGGGGTATGATGTCACGGGAGAGGGATAATAACGCCGCAGAGGATAACGGGGAAGAAAATGGATTCGCAGGGTGCTGACATCGCGGGAAATTTGCGCGGGAAGAATTGTGGTGGTCGCCGCGGAGTTCCGCCGCCGCGCTATACTATCGTATATACTTACCATGTATACTCACCGTCACTCCCTTATGTCATCTTTTTATGCATCTCAATAATAATAATAATAACATAATATAATAATAAATAATAATATAATAAAAAATTTAATAATATAATAATATTATAATAATAATAATATATAATTAAAATATAAACAAATCTCTCGATGTTAAAACAATAGAGGATGATAACAAGGCAAATCTGAGAGTCAACGAAACTTACAATTTAAATTTTCATGTATATTAAAACTTCTGAATATAATTAAATTAAATTAAATTAAAAAACATATGACTTTGCAGTATCAAAAGAATTTTTTTAAAAAAACATTAGCACTTGAATATCGTCAGTCATTATTAGAAACTCAATTCGTGTAGTTCGCAATCGTTATAGTTAGTAAAAAATTAACTTCTAAAGAATGTGTTAATAATTTGTACATCACTGATGACATGATGTGGAAGCATAAACAATTTTTTTATTGAGATTTGTCAGGACTAACTGTTGACTAGGAATGTATCACATTAATTTGTCATTGAAGTGATAACCACACAGTTCAGATTTAACATTTAAGACACACGTCACGAGTAATGTAAGGGTGAGTTAAATTTCAACGAGAGAATGTTTTGAATACCTACTTATTATAATTGAATATAATGGTCTTTATAGAATATTGAATTTACAAACATTCCGTCAATCTATTGTCAGCATATTCGTTCTCTCGGGTTACTCATCGACAAACACACGACAAGAAAGCGAATTAATATTTGTAACAGCGATATCACAGACATTATTACATCTGAAGAAGACTCAATACAGGAGTTGAAACATGTCATGTATATGCATACAAAATATAATATATAACAATAATTAATACGTTAAAAATGGCGAATAAGAGGAGCGAATATTTAGGAGGGGGGATATTTTAGATTGTTAGAGTTGCGTTGCAAGACCGAAAATCTTTCGGCGCGCAATTTGGAGGGACTACATATATTAATAGAACGTATTATTTCTTACCTTGGATAAATATTGCGAAGAATATTACTACGTCGACCCGCCATCAGAGGTCTATCGATATTCGCAAATTCTCGCAAGTGCTGAGACACGCATATATCTCTTTATATAGCATCTCGATTTAATAACTTACACCGGCGTCTAAGGTAGGCTTCCATTACAATACCTTACTGATGAGTCCAGTAGTGGACTAAATGTAGTTTAAATCGTAGTCTAAATCGTAGTGGACAAAATGAAAAGGGGGATGAAGGGGAGACGAATATCGGATGCCCAAAGATAAGAGTAAAAATAAATGAAAATAATTATAATGCAATGGTGGATACAGGTAGTTGCGAGACGTGTACTTCTGAGCGGATGTATAATGAATTGTGTCGTTATGGAAAGGTGGAAGTGTTGCCAGTAGTAGATTTACGTATATATAATCCAATAGGAAAAAAATATGTTCAAATAAAGAAGCAGATATATGTGACAGTAGAAATTGATAAACAAAGAATTGATACAACGTTCTTGATAATTCCGGAATTGTCTGCGGAAGTAATAATAGGGTCGAAATGGTTAGCTAGGAATAAATGCGCGATAGATTATAAAAAATTAGAAATAAAGATTCGCAGGATCACGGTATGTCCGTCGCTGGTCTCGTTTGAGTCGGCATCGCTCCCGAAGAAAGATACGAGTACCATAGTAGAGAAAAAACTAAAAATAAATAATATCACGAGTCGAGACGAGAGCGAGAGAGGATATGTAGGGAATAGTAGTAAGACGGGGGATGTTAATGGGAAGCAAAATAACAATATGAGAGAAGAAACGTTTAGAATTAATCAGTTATTTGAGAATAGAGTAATCGATAATAGAGAGAGTGCATGCAAAGAAATAAAGGAAAGAGGGAAAATACGAGATCGTAAATGAAGAAGTAATATTATATAATTTAGTAGGCTGTAGTAAGGATGAGAAAAACAAAATAAAAAATGGGGAGTGTTCCGAGGACGATGTTCACTCATACGAGCGTGAGATTTCGGCATTGAGCGACCAATAGAGGGGGGAGCTAGAAAAATGTTTAGATAGAAATAAGAACGTGATGATAAATCATTTAGAAGGTACAAACATTCACGAACATTGCATTAAACTAAATACAAATAAGCCAATTATACATAAATCATACCCGGTACCGATCCGTTATAAAACATTAGTAGATGAGGAAATCCAAATATTGTTAAAAGAAGGTATTATTGAAGAATCTGATAGTGAATTTTGTAATCCATTGCGTATAGTTAAGAAATCAAATGGTCAAATAAGAGTCTGCCTAGATGCGCGAATGTTGAATAAATATATTGAAATTGTTATATCCCTCCGGCATATATTTTTTTTTTCTTAAAATATATTGAATTAATTAATCTCTATAATATCTTATTTAACCTTGTTAAGTTTCAGTATCAAACATTTTATAACCAACTTAATATTAATGAAAACCGTACAAGCTGCAGAGGAGCGTAGAAATAATACGCGCTATTAGCGCTACATAAGTACCTATAACTTTATAAGTATTACTATTCCTTTTAATTACATCTTATTATTCGTAATTTTTAAGTAGTGAGGTAATTAATAATATAATTCCCTTTATGCGGCTATAGACTTCTTTATTGTATCATTAGAATATTTACAGTAATTATTAATAAGTATTAAGCGAGAGTTCTCGGTCTATCCTCTTTGAGCTGTCCTTTATCACGCTCTCCTCTTTGTGCGGACGTTCTTTCAGTATCCTCGCGCATTCCTTTTTGTGCTGATCTTCGTAATGTCTCACGGCACGAGTTATCGCGCTCTCTTCTTTGTGCTGATGTTCGCTCCGCTATCCCTACCATAGGTATCCCCTCTCCATACCATCTCTACATAGCGACGCGAATCTTCTCGTCGTCTTCTTTGTGCGGTCCTTCGTGCCAGCTCCTCAGTTAGTCTCCAGATCCCGAAGCAGTAGCTTTTTCTATTAACTCCGCTTCCTAGCGAAGCGTCACATCCTTCTGAATCCATATACCAAAGCCTTATACCAGTGCCTCAGAATTATCAATTATTCTTAACGATTAATACTTAACATACTCTCTTAATTTATACGATTGCATTTAACGATATTCATAAGTAATTATTATAATTCACATAATTGTTAATTATTATATACATTTAAATGAGCAATATATACAACAAATATATTTTATTTTAATATTTTATAATCATATTCAATATTCATATTCTATACCTTTGTATTTTAACGATAAAATATACTCTTTTATACCTATTTTAATATTTTATAATCATATTCAATATTCATATTCTATACCTTTGTATTTTAACGATAAAATATACTCTTTGTTCTGTCGTCAGCGGAAATAAATTAATATTCACACTGTGGTTTCGTTTCGTAGTCTTTATTAATTTTTGTATGTTCAAAAATTTTGGTCACTATGTCTTAACCACGCATTACCGGCTAACGTATTCGCATTGCCACGATACACTTTATGTTACGACGGTGAATGTTGGCTATGTATTTCACATCGCTGTTGCGACGGAATATGTTCGCACAGTGATTTGATTTACTGGTGTCGACAACGCCTAGGGGCTGATGCCCTGAGTCGACCACGTTTAAGGGCTGTTGCCCAGATTTATTGTGATTTGGTACGGATAAGCGACAACGCCTAGAGAGAAAAACTTTTGAGTCGCGTTCGGCTCGAATAGACACTGCTCGGAGACAACGAGTTTAAGTAAACTGTACGATAGTCGCGAGAGAAGTGAAGACGCGATGTCAGTTCGTAAAGATCACGACGCGGTGGAAGGGAACATACCCCCAATCGAATCCGGGCCCTAATAGGTCGTTCGTCAGTCACGTGTGCCAAAGGAGGGCCGTGTACCTTGTCGTAACCGTACTGCGCTGCGGCGCGTTTTTTGTCACCGTTGCTAACGTCTCAACCGTCGGAAAGAGACGAACTGTGTATTGATGTCCGAGTATGCATGCGGACTTGTGTCAAAGCCGCCGTACCAAATTCACTGCGTATTATCATGCATGATATAAAAGAGCTCTGACGCAACACTCTTTTATACTTTTATTACATTTTACAATTTTATTGAATATCCTAAAATATCCTTTCTTTATTTTCCGATTTTAAATTAAAATCAGTGATACTTATTCATCAAGAGCACTGCACCGACATTGCTCTTATTCTTCAACGTCTTCACGAGAATCAACGTTGACAGCCGGTTTCCATTGAGACGCAAGGGACCGAAGTAGCCAAGCTGCAGTAACCTAACAGGACAGGTTAAGCATTCTTACATTAGAGGTATTCTCTCTTAAATAATTTTAATAAAGCGCGAGTGATAATAGCATCGGTGAATAACGCGAGTGCTTTCCTTTGTCTCGACGTGACTGTTGACGCATTCCGCACCGCCTTATCTCTTGCCGGTCCGAGCGCGTTTAATAAACAACTCACGGTATGCGATGCGCTCATCGCGGTGACGCAATCCTTTGTCTTAACGTACCGTAATATACTCGGTGTCACATATAAAATAATTTTATTCATTTACATTCTTTATTATCGTTTAATACTATTAGTTATCATTATTAATTTTATATTTCTTTATTCGTTAACTATACTTAGTGCTTTTAACCGTTACTATAGATTTTCATTTAAATAATCAATTAATAATAATAATTATTCGTAATCTTAATTATTCTTAACGGTCGTTTAATTAGTAGTAATTAATTAATTGATCGGCTACATCGCTGACCGCTCGCAGCGTTGTAGCGACAAATCTTTGCCACGCTATTATTTAAAATTAATTAATTAAATATATTTAACGCTTTAATATACGGTCTCATATGCTGCCTCCAACCAGACCGCCAGCTCCTGTCATCGTAGTCTCTGATACCCCTCTGCCGTATCAAGCATGGTTAAATTCTGCACGTTGTTGCACAGTTACATCCTATCATCATAATCTCCTTAACTATAAAATCTGTAGAGGATGTTACTCAGCAAAATCATCTCTTGATCAATTGGTGACAGCGGTGGGATGAATTGGGATTCATTAAGCGCATTAGTAAATCGAAAAAACGGACCGAACTTATTTGTGGACCGAATTAATTTGTAAACTCGACTTCTTACTGTTAAAATTCATTTAACTATAATAATAATCCATTTAAAGCATTCCTCTATAAAAATGTATCCTAATTTCCTTTAATTTTCAACGAAGAAGAAGACTCAGGTAGTTGAAGGCGCTATACCATCATTAAAAGGTTCGTCAAGAAACAATTAATTTTAAGCAGATTAGGTAGTATAAAGTCTACGCATACGTGTTAGTGTTGTTAGTGTAATGTCTTCAGTTAACGCGATAGTGAATCGTCGACATCGTCCCGCGCCAACCTCCCTCTCAAACTGCGTAATATCTGTAATTTATCAAAATAATCATTCTCAACATCTTTGCCCTGATTGTTTTGCATCATTTATACCATACCATGGCCACAGATTTTGGACGCGAATAATTAAACATTACTACATGCTTGGCGAATCCACTGACGAGATTGAATGCTACATTTGTACAATAGTCTTAGCGGCGACAAATCCGGCCACTCGCGGTGACTGCAGTTGGTGCTTGGACCGACACACAAGTCACATTTTCGGAGAACGACGACATCTTTGGGATCAAAATAATACCATTACAGTAAATTGCTACGAGATTCGTATGCCAATGGGTGTATGAACGTGCTATACTTGCAGCAAATGGTAATCTTGATAATTATTATTTACAAGAAATCAAATTCAAATGTCGTCACATAATTCATTTCCCTTTGAGACATTTTCACCAAATCTTGACTTACCATTACTTCTTAATAATTCTCGCTGCATTTTGTCTTTATATTACGAAGGTCCATTCGACCAAATATTGTGTACCGAGTGTTTTAGAAGACTTATTTCAATAACTAATTACTGTCAGTTCACTCGTGTAGTACGACACTATCTTTCAATCGGAAATCTTTTGTCGAAGAAGAGTGCGAACATTGCTCAGTGATAGTAACACATTCAAGTTCAATAGTCTATTGCGATTGCAGTTGGTGTCTGCGTCATTGTTTAAATTTAATACGCGCAGGCTATAACGAACTTTCAAGTAACAATATTGCTTTTCTCGTACATCAGTATGAATTTCGTAATCCCGCAGACGTTGAGGAAGTTGAACATTAAGAAAATTATATTTCATCTTAAAATTACTAACTAGATTAGATTTATAATAATACTAATGGGAAGTATTCTTTTTCCTTTTGTGACGCTTCCTTCCCGATGCGTCGTGCATCTTACTTATGAAAACAGAATCGGACAACGTATATGTACCGACTGTTATTCTAATTATGTTCCATCATGTAACCGCCTTTACTTTACACGAGAAATCCAACATTATTGCGTTGTCGGAGACGACCCTGTAGACGAAAAATGTTATATATGTGAAACAATTTTGACGCTTTCTGTTCCGGTAGGTCGCGGACTCTGCAATTGGTGTCTAACCCAAGTTTTAACTCACGCACATGACAGACGGACAAATTACGGTACCCTAGTAATACGTAAGAATCTCATTCGCAGCTCAGTAACAGAAAATTGGAGGGTAGCTTTATACGAATAGTTAGAACGAGAGCGACATTCATAAAATAATAATGACTACCAGAAGCCATAGTAAGGCTCAGGCCGACGCGGCCGCAGACGCTGAAAAAGATGAAGCTCGCGCTGCTTCCTTAGAGACGCGCGAATATGAGTTAGAAAATTGAACAAACCATACGCAGCAGGGAACAACGATTAAAAACGCATGAAAATACGCTGCGAGAAGAAATGAAGAAGATAGAGGCGTCGCGACAAAAGTTAGAAAGAGATCGCGAATATTTTGATCGGGAAGCCTCGAAGCGAGAATTAGATTTAGAAAATCGCGAACGTGAACGCGAATTAGATTTAGATAACCGCGAAGCAGCGTCACAACCGCCACTAAATAATTTACTGAATTTAAGCGCAGAATCTCGATATAGTGATAATTACAATATGAGACACTCGCAAGGTCTAGAGCAGGCAAGCGACAATTCTAAAATAAAAATATCATTTTGAGAGGTGACAGAATCGATTCCGTACTATGACGGTTACAATATCCCGTTGTCTCGTTTTATCCGTGCTTGCCGTCGAGCAAGGAAAATAGTACCGCCCAACGCGGAGCGGGATCTAACTAAGCTTTCAATTAATAAATTGGGTAATCAAGCATATTACGCTGCGGAGGACGAGCCATGCGAATCGATTTCCGATTTAATAGAAATCTATTAAAATCCTGTGAGCAAATGCTCACAGGAGCATTTGGTTCTCCCAAAACAATCGATCAATATCGCGGTGAATTGAGTACAATATTTTTGAAGCCACATGAGCACGTTTTAGATTATATTTCACGCGTAAAAGATCTGCGTACCGCGATACTCGATATGGAGAGACGTGAAAAACGATACCTCGACCCACACTTCATATCACAAATAGATGATCTCACCACTCGCTCATTTATTGACGGCCTCCTCTTTGAGTATCGAATTCAGATGGGATCGGAGGCGCGAGTGAGTCATACTTCGGCATTTGCCGCCGCCAAAACAATCTCAAAACGTCGAGAGTTGGACAAACAACGTGAGTCAGATAGTCGTGACGTACGATATTGACCCGACAATGAAAGAGATACCCGGGATACTCGATACCCGACAGGCGCAAGTAATACGAGACGGTTTATCGCACCGCTGGCATATCAAAGACGCCTCACGATAATTATCGCGTTAATACGACACGACGACCGGACGTCCAGCGATTAAATTCCTCACCACCGATAGTGATACCGCGCGACAATTCGTGACTCATATCAAGATACGCGCAACGACAAGTAATGACGATGATGTGTCACTATTGCAAAAGACCTGGCTATACCATCGAAGAATATAGGACCCGCGAGTATAATAATAATAAATTTCGAAATAATATGCAGGGAAACTCGCCAGTCCCATCGGGAATCCGGGACGCGGGCCCGATGGAGAACACTCAAAAGAAAATGCGCCCCGTGAATCCGGTCAACGTGGAGAAGCAAATAACCAACGAATCATCGAACATAGAATAACCTCGTTAAATCCAGACAAGTTCCTCCAGTCGCCTACTGTATTAATATTGTCGACAGGCTTGCGGAAGCCAATTAGTTTTATGATAGACACAGGAGCAGCTCCCAACGTAATTAAGCATAGGAATTTAAACACAGATACAATAATTAATAATAAAGATACATTATACCTCACGGGAATTACTGACGGTAGATTAGAAACCTTAGGGTCAATTGAAATATCGGTTAGTGGATACCCCGTCAAGTTTTATGTCGTCGCAGACGATTTTCCTATACCGCAAGAAGGTCTCTTAGGATCTGCCTTTTTGCAGAAAGTTTCAACAATTAATTTAGAACACAATTTTCTTGAATGGAGAGGAAACAAATTCCCATTTGTATCAAGTGAAGTCTTGATTATACCCGCGAGATCAAAGGTCGTTGCCTACCTTAGGGTTAGAAACACGCGGTTAAAATTCGGTGACGTCCCACCACTCGATGTGTGTGAGGACATACTCTTAGGGAACGCGGTAGTGTCCCACGTCAACGGAAAAGCTTACATACAAGCAATTAATATTACGGAAGAGGATAAAGAGATATTAGTGCCTTATGTGGCGTTGCAGGAAATCGAGTCATTTTCTAGGAAAGAGCCGATACCTTCAGTGAATCGCGAAACCTTAGCGGAACGCGACACGTCAGTTAATACAGTCAATATTCTAAGCCGGGAGAAAAGAATAAAACAGGTTCAAGATTTATTACGCTTAGAGCACTTGAATCCTGAGGAATCAAAACATGTTCAGCAACTCATCGAAAGAAATACAGACCTCTTCCAACTCGCTCATGAAGACTTGAGTCATACAAACGCTATCCAACATAAAATAATCACTACAGACGGCCGTCCCGTCAATACAAAGCAATATCGTTTCCCTCCAATTCATAAAGAAGAAATCAATCGACAAGTAGGAGACATGTTAGATAAGAATATAATAAAAGAATCAACCTCGCCTTACAATTCGCCGCTTTGGATCGTGCCAAAGAAGGCAGACTCCAAAGGAAATAAACGGTGGAGGCTAGTTATCGATTTTAGAGCCTTAAATGAAAAGACTCTTGGGAACGCGTATCCGCTACCCAACATTACAGAAATCCTTGATCAATTAGGAAGTGCGAAATACTTTAGTGTATTCGATTTGGCATCAGGTTTCCACCAAATTCCGATGTCAGAGGCCGACGCGCCTAAAACTGCATTTTCAACTCCGTACGGGCACTACGAATTTGTTCGTATGCCTTTCGGTTTAAAGAACGCGCCCGCGACTTTCCAATGACTTATGGATAGAATTTTAAGCGGTTTGCAGGGATTAGAACTTTTTGTTTACCTTGACGACATCGTGATTTATGCTAGCAGCCTTAAAGAACATTGTTGTAAATTTAATAAGTTAGCAGAACGATTGAGAACCGCTAATCTCAAACTCCAGCCCGACAAGTGCGAGTTCCTTCGAAAGGAAGTCTCGTATTTGGGACATGTAATTAGTGAAGTAGGAGTTAAACCGGATCCTAGAAAAATAGAGGCAGTAGAGAAATTCCCGCGACCAAAGAACGCGAAGAATATAAAACAATTTTTGGGTCTCGCCGGTTATTATCGCCGTTTTATTAACAATTTCTCCAAAGTATCTAAGCCACTGGCTTCTTTATTAAAGAAGGACATACCATTTGCATAGAACGAGCCTCAGGAAGAGGCATTCGAAAATTTAAAACTTCAGTTGTGTTCAGAACCACTACTGCGACACCCAGACTTCACACAACCGTTCTTACTGACAACGGACGCGTCGGGTTTTGCGATAGGAGGTATCCTTAGTCAGGGAATTATAGGCAAAGATAGACCAATCGCGTACGCGTCGCGACTTTTAAATAACGCGGAATAAAATTATGCAACAATCGAGAAAGAATCTCTTGCCATCATATATTGTATAAATCATTTTCGACCATATCTTTATGGAAATACGTTTACTATTTTGACTGATCATAAACCTTTAGAATGGATGCATTCCGTAAAGGATCCATCCTCGCGCCTCATTCGATGGCGACTTAAGCTTGCCGAATACGACTATAAGATATTATACAAAGCGGGTAAAACTAATTGTAATGCGGACGCTTTGTCAAGAAACCCGCCGTGCAAAGTAATGCACCCTATAGACTTTAAGAATATGTCATTAGAATCCGTAGATTCAGACAATTGTCTGTTTCAAGCAGGGCCAAGTCCAGTCAAAAAACCAAAGAAACCGCCGCGAAGCGACTTAAACAAGTTAACGATGGATATCACTATTGATAACGAAGTACAAAAATCGTTGCCATTGCCGGAACCACCAATGGATCCGAACATATCTCTTAATGAAAATAACAGAAACGTATCAAATAATATAGAAGCTCTTGCCGATATTAATATTAATACAGACAATGCCAGTGATGATAATAATAGTGATGTCGAATCCAATATACCTAACAGCGACTCAGAGTTTAATGAAAGAAATAGCGTTACTAATGAGAGCGATGTAGAAGAGAATCTATATGACAATCCCAATATACCTTTTACTTTTGATAAAAATTTACACGTACAATTTAAAGTAGTTCAGGATAACTTTCTGTCCCGTAAGGGCAATCTCGTTGTCTTCATCTCCCAGCGAGGAGACCTTTGTGATGAAGGAGCAAGAATACTCGATAGGCACGGCCTCCTACCAAACGTCAAGGATGCTACCTTTGCCCGTGCACGACCGCACCCATATAAAAAAAGAAATTATATTACAAGACAAGTAAATATGAAACGACCAAATGACAGTCAAGCAGGATTTTGGTTGCTAAATTAATGTGTGAATTTTATTTACTACATATGTAGTTCTCCCAATCGCGTGCCGAAAATTCTTCAGACTTACAACGCAACTCTAAACAACTACCGCAGTAATATCACAAAGTTAAATTGACAAACAATCTAACAATTTTTGATGCTTATAGCATCTTATTAGATCTTTAATAAATATTAAAATTTTTTAAAC
>NW_017278716.1:8650-15926 GCF_001594065.2 Cyphomyrmex costatus | reverse complement strand
ATTGTAAAGAATATCATTACGTCGACCAAGCCAACAGAGGTCTATAGTTACTCGTTGCCATTTCTCGCAAGTGCGAAAAGACACGAGTATATGTTTATATAGAACTTCTTTCTAATATCTCCCCCAGGCGTCTAAGGTAGGCTCCCACTACATTACCTTACTGATGAGTCTAGTAGTGGGAAGCCGGGACGAAACGCCAAACTTGTGATATTCTTTACAATCTTTAATTTTTCGCAGATTTCGAATCATTAGTTTAGTACTTTAACATTACATCGTTTAAAAAATTTTAATATTTATTAAAGATCTAATAAGATGCTATAAGCATCAAAAATTGTTAGATTGTTTGTCAATTTAACTTTGTGATATTACTGCGGTAGTTGTTTAGAGTTGCGTTGTAAGTCTGAAGAATTTTCGGCACGCGATTGGGAGAACTACATATGTAGTAAATAAAATTCACACATTAATTTAGCAACCAAAATCCTGCTTGACTGTCATTTGGTCGTTTCATATTTACTTGTCTTAGAATTTCGACGGTCCAATATAAATCGTAATTTTAAATATTATTACGTTAGAGCTATTAAAACGCGTGTCTCGGAATTAACCGAAAGGGAAACGATCGAAGAAGCAATATATTCTTTATTAGATGTAGTAACTGAACTTGGAATTGAATCGTTTTCGATAAGCAAAGGTAACATTGACGACGTTCCGTGGGAGTATACCTATGATAGGTTAAGGAAAATATTATATAATGCATCCGTTTTAATTACAGTTTGCGAAAATTTAATAATTACACCTATGCCTGACGAGCGCGACGGTATAATACGCGAAAATCACTCGTCAGCCATTGGTGGACATAAGGGAATAAGTAAGACGTATAAACGAATTAAAAATAATTATTATTGGCCCAGGATGAAAAAGCATGTCCAATCATTTATACAATCTTGCAGAGATTGCCAGACCAAAAAGTTAGTACGAAGAAAGGTAAAACAACCGATGATCTTGACAGATACCCCCGGAGCGGGATTCGACAAAATATCCATGGACATCATGGGGCCTCTCCCCATGTCAGAAAAAGGCAATTCGTATATTTTAACCATTCAAGACCTTCTAACTAAATACTCACTGGCAATCCCTTTACCTGATGCTGGGGCAATAAGTGTAGCGGATGCTTTCATTAATAATTTTATATGTATATATGGCGCGCCAAAGGCATTACTTACAGACCAAGGAAGTCATTTCCTTAATAGTCTAATGAAAGCAATCGCTAAACGATTTAGAATTAAGAAGTACCAAACGACCGCCTACCGCCCACAGGCGAATGGTTCCATAGAACGCTCACATCATGTACTGTGGGAATACTTGAAGCAAGCTATTAAAGACAGATACGACTGGGACAATCATTTGAACTTAGCTTGTTTCTCGTATAATACGAGTGTACATGAGGGTACCCGTTATACACCTCATGAGTTAATTTTCGGTAGACTAGCTAGAACCCCTGCAAGCGAACGAACAATAATTGAACAAACAAATGAAAGTTATACCAATTATTTCCTCAATCTAACTGATAGAATAAGGCATGTGCAGGACTTAGCTCGTAAATATTTAATCACAGCGAAAAATAGATCTAAGGCTTACTATGATAAGAAAATAAACCCATATGTATTCCGAGAAGGCGATAGTGCATATTTACTTAAAGAACCGACAGACAAACTAGGGGATCAGTATACAGGCCCCTATAAAATACTTGAAGTGCTAAACAATAACAATGTGCGAATAAAGATAAACAATAAAGTGTCAAAGGTAGTGCACACCGACAAGCTAAAGCCGGTGCCTTCAAAGGAAGACCCCCAGTGTCCCCCACCATTGGAATCTCGGTCATCGGAGGCTCAGACCGACAGTGAAGACTCAGAAAACTAGCAACATGCATCCCCTGATCATCATCATCTTTCTCGTCCCGTCGAGTTATGGCCTGATCGGCTATGACTGTGGCGCGACTGGTGGCGATGGTTTCAATATCTCCACACTCTCACTCTTAGATGTCGGAGATTGTGACCTCGAGGATGTCGAGCCTAAAGAGGAAGAAGTTTACATACAATTGATGCAGATGTCGGACTACGATAAGATGCCAGCTCTTCAATGTAAAATCGAAGTGAACCGTGTTATTCACTATTGTGGGATGCATTCCCATATATCTGTGGTTCATAACGGACAAAGAGAATATTTCCAAGAAATTGGTGAACATTCATGCCGACGACTTCATGAGACAGGAGTTTTTAAAATCGGTAATGCAGTAATGGATTTAATCAAGACCAATACTACAAACTACAGAAGTGCGACGCTAGCCGGTACAGCAACAGTGGACGGCAAGTGTTCAGGAGCCCAATATGCAGACAGTTATGGCTCATGGGATAATGTGATAGTTCAAGCAGTGATTAAAATTACTTTAAAAACACTCGAGCTGTCCGTAAAAAGAAAATTAGGTCACGTCGTGATGCCATCAGGAACATTCTGTAAAACTTCAAGCAAATATTGTATCGATGCTGACGGATCGGAAACCTTTTGGTCGCCTATAGCGGTAGACAATTGCCACTTCGACCAATATGACATCTTATATGAAGGATTAGCCACCCGATTAATTCCTCAAACCAACTCTTCTGCTCCAACAGTGTACACTGTGACTACCCAGGAGACTACATTTGCTTTAACAAAGACAATAGACATTGATGTTTGCGGCTATAAGCTTTCGCATACCGAACACCCAAAACTCTTCATCCTGCAAACGCAAAAAGGGAGAACATTCAAAACACGAGGTAAAATAACGGTGGACAATCTAGACATTTTTCTCTATGTAAATTCTAAATTTGTGTATGTTGAAAAACATATAAAAAAACAATTAACTCAGTTGTATAGGAACTTAATGGAACAAAAGTGCGCGCTGGAAAAACAAGTGTTACAAAACGCTCTTACGTTGGCGAGTATCGCCCCAGATGAAACCGCATACCGCATTATGCGAGAACCTGGTTACACTGCAGTACTCTCAGGAGAAGCTCTCCATTTAGTGAAGTGCATTCCGGTAGAGTGTAAACTTCGCCAAGCGGAACATTGTTACACAGAACTGCCAGTGACTCACGCAAACGCCTCATTCTTTTCGCAACCGCGGACGCGAATATTAACAAAAACTGGAACAATCCACGATTGTAATCATCTCTTGCCGGTCATGTATAAGTTGCACGGCATTTGGTTTCGTTTAACTCCAAAGCCAGTGGAAGTTATTGCTCCTTCAATTATCCAACCAATGTCGCATCCAACCTGGCATTACACCAGCTCATCTTCTTTAGCGACTAACGGAATCTACAGTACGGACGACCCGGACAGGCTCCGTGCTCATATTATGTTTCCTGTGGAGCGCCCATCTATAGTCGACACCCTAGCCCGTGGTGCAATGGGCAATGAGATTCCCGCAGGTAGTATCTCACTCTCTAATTTATTAGACGAAGAATCTCTCAACAGAATCGCCGACTCAGCCGGAAAACGAGTCTGGAAAGGATTTGTGACTTTCGGATCCGCCAGCGCCGGCGTTCTAGCTATCTTCATCATCAGAACTGCAAAACCGGTAATCGATACCTTAATCCATGGCTATGCATTACACACGATGTACGGCTGGAGCCTACATCTTGTCGGAGCAGTATGGAGCTCCGTCACTCACCTTCTGTTACACCTAGGACGAAGAAGGGACCCTAAACCGCAGGAAGATACAAACACAGAAACACCAGAGAAAGTACCAGATCCCTCGGCTCCCCTTTCAACACCCGAAGATAAGCCCTCGACTTCCCATCCATCGACAGAAACTCTGCATCCCAGCCATGCCCACCCAAATGTAGTTATAAGTAAAATTAATGAGTAACAACCAGCACCTGCATTGTACAAAACATATATCTATACAGACTAAATAAAATATTTAGACATTAATGTGTCAAACAATGACTAAACGTTAGAATGTTCCCATATAGCAACATTCTATTTTAAGGGGGAGGGGGTGTTATATCCCACCGGCATATATTTTTCTTTCCTTGAAATGCATTGAATTAATTAATCTTTATAATATTGTTGCGTCGTATTGGTCAGCTCTGGTTTATAATATCGAGCGTATGACCACAACGGCTATCGGGTAGGATTATTTAAGGAATTGTAGGAAATTATATATTTTTTATTAATATAGGAAAATTTTGTTTATTTTACAAACGTGTTTCCGATATTATTATAACGATCTCCAATGGGTTATCATAAAAGATATCGCGTAGAGTTACGGGACAAGTATCACAATTTGGTACTTCCTGAATATTAGCAAAACAATTATAGCAACAACGGCAGTAAGTTGGATCGTAATTAACTCCGAGTGATATATAATGCCGTGTTACACCGTAATAATTCAATTGATCAAGAGATGATTTTGCTGAATAACATCCACTACAGATTTTATAGTTAAGGAGATTATGATGATAGGATGTAACTCTGCAACAACGTGCAGAATTTAACCATGCTTGATACGGCAGAGAGGTATCAGAGACTACGATGACAGGAGCTGGCAGTCTGGTTGGAGGCAGCATATGAGACCGTATATTAAAGCGTTAAATATATTTAATTAATTAATTTTAAATAATAGCGTGGCAAAGATTTGTCGCTACAACGCTGCGAGCGGTCAGCGATGTAGCCGATCAATTAATTAATTACTACTAATTAAACGACCGTTAAGAATAATTAAGATTACGAATAATTATTATTATTAATTGATTATTTAAATGAAAATCTATAGTAACGGTTAAAAGCACTAAGTATAGTTAACGAATAAAGAAATATAAAATTAATAATGATAACTAATAGTATTAAACGATAATAAAGAATGTAAATGAATAAAATTATTTTATATGTGACACCGAGTATATTACGGTACGTTAAGACAAAGGATTGCGTCATCGCGATGAGCGCATCGCATACCGTGAGTTGTTTATTAAACGCGCTCGGACCGGCAAGAGATAAGGCGGTGCGGAATGCGTCAACAGTCACGCCGAGACAAAGGAAAGCACTCGCGTTATTCACCGATGCTATTATCACTCGCGCTTTATTAAAATTATTTAAGAGAGAATACCTCTAATGTAAGAATGCTTAACCTGTCCTGTTAGGTTACTGCAGCTTGGCTACTTCGGTCCCTTGCGTCTCAATGGAAACCGGCTGTCAACGTTGATTCTCGTGAAGACGTTGAAGAATAAGAGCAATGTCGGTGCAGTGCTCTTGATGAATAAGTATTACTGATTTTAATTTAAAATCGGAAAATAAAGAAAGGATATTTTAGGATATTCAATAAAATTGTAAAATGTAATAAAAGTATAAAAGAGTGTTGCGTCAGAGCTCTTTTATATCATGCATGATAATACGCAGTGAATTTGGTACGGCGGCTTTGACACAAGTCCGCATGCATACTCGGACATCAATACACAGTTCGTCTCTTTCCGACGGTTGAGACGTTAGCAACGGTGACAAAAAACGCGCCGCAGCGCAGTACGGTTACGACAAGGTACACGGCCCTCCTTTGGCACACGTGACTGACGAACGACCTATTAGGGCCCGGATTCGATTGGGGGTATGTTCCCTTCCACCGCGTCGTGATCTTTACGAACTGACATCGCGTCTTCACTTCTCTCGCGACTATCGTACAGTTTACTTAAACTCGTTGTCTCCGAGCAGTGTCTATTCGAGCCGAACGCGACTCAAAAGTTTTTCTCTCTAGGCGTTGTCGCTTATCCGTACCAAATCACAATAAATCTGGGCAACAGCCCTTAAACGTGGTCGACTCAGGGCATCAGCCCCTAGGCGTTGTCGACACCAGTAAATCAAATCACTGTGCGAACATATTCCGTCGCAACAGCGATGTGAAATACATAGCCAACATTCACCGTCGTAACATAAAGTGTATCGTGGCAATGCGAATACGTTAGCCGGTAATGCGTGGTTAAGACATAGTGACCAAAATTTTTGAACATACAAAAATTAATAAAGACTACGAAACGAAACCACAGTGTGAATATTAATTTATTTCCGCTGACGACAGAACAAAGAGTATATTTTATCGTTAAAATACAAAGGTATAGAATATGAATATTGAATATGATTATAAAATATTAAAATAAAATATATTTGTTGTATATATTGCTCATATAAATGTATATAAATGTAATAATAATTAACAATTATGTGAATTATAATAATTACTTATGAATATCGTTAAATGCAATCGTATAAATTAAGAGAGTATGCTAAGTATTAATCGTTAAGAATAATTGATAATTCTGAGGCACTGGTATAAGGCTTTGGTATATGGATTCAGAAGGATGTGACGCTTCGCTAGGAAGCGGAGTTAATAGAAAAAGCTACTGCTTCGGGATCTGGAGACTAACTGAGGAGCTGGCACGAAGGACCGCACAAAGAAGACGACGAGAAGATTCGCGTCGCTATGTAGAGATGATATGAAGAGGGGATACCTATGGTAGGGATAGCGGAGCGAACATCAGCACAAAGAAGAGAGCGCGATAACTCGTGCCGTGAGACATTACGAAGATCAGCACAAAGAGGAATGCGCGAGGATACGGGAAGAACGTCCGCACAAAGAGGAGAGCGTGATAAAGGACAACTCAAAGAGGATAGGCCGAGAACTCTCGCTTAATACATATTAATAATTACTGTAAATATTCTAATAATACAATAAAGAATTCTATAGCCGCATAAAGGGAATTATATTATTAATTACCTCACTACTTAAAAATTACGAATAATAAGATGTAATTAAAAGGAATAGTAATACTTATAAAGTTATAGGTACTTATGTAGCGCTAATAGCGCGTATTATTTCTGCGCTGCTCTGCAGCTTGTCGCTTAATTATATTAAAGTGTTACAGAATAGAATCTTATATTTTTATACGGTTTTCATTAATATTAAGTTGGTTATAAAATGTTTGATACTGAAACTTAACAAAGTTAAATAAGATATTATAGAGATTAACTAATTCAATATATTTCAAGAAAAGAAAAATGTATGCCGGAGGGATATAACACTTTGTATTATAATGTACCACGAAAAGTAAATGATAGATTATTCAAGATGCAAATTCAAAATGAACATACCTACATATAAGTAAAACAGATTACAATAAAAATATTACAGTGTTCTAGAAAATAACTGCAACATACATAAAGTATATTTTCTATGTTGAATATGTACCAC
>NW_017278716.1:0-1654 GCF_001594065.2 Cyphomyrmex costatus | reverse complement strand
GCTTTAACCATTGATTGTGGCAGAGAGAGAATTAAAATTAAAGAAGAAAATTTCTACATTTCTACATAATTCTGTGTATTCACTTCGTTATAGAGCTTCTAAAGATACGGTTCTAATGCAATACTTTTTGTATTTCATGTGTTATTATACCTACTCTGTAATAGCTTTGACATTACTTTTGACATCGAGATACTCATCAAAATTTGAGAGCAGGCCGCCATGTTCTTTTTTGAGTCATTAACAAATTGATACTCTGAAATTACAAGCAATTATTTTTTATTGTACGGTCTAGTATAAATTTCAAATTAAATCTCAATAACCAACTTTTATATTTTGTGCACTAAGAATAACATATTGCAGTTATTTTCTAGAAAACTGTAATATACAAATTCTAATCTGTTTTACTTATATGTATGTATGTTCAATTTGAATTTTCACCTTGAATAATCTATCAGTTCCTTTTCGTGGTACATATTCAACATAGAAAATATTCGTTATATGTACGTTCGCTTTGAACTGGCAGATTTAGTAATATATCAGTTACTTTTCGTGGTAATATTTGTATTATATTAGATAATATCATTTAAAGTATTAAAGGTTTAAATTATTAGGTTACATTATTAGATAATCATTTTAATTTAGAATGGTACAAATTTTTGGGGTCAATTTTCAAAGGATGATATTCATTGGGTTTTTTATTTTGTGATTAGGTAATCGTTTTAATTTTGATAGGTTCAATTTTTGTAGTTTTCATTTACTTTTCGTGGTACATAACATAGAAAATAACATAATGTATGTTCACTTTGAACTGGCACATTTAGTAATATATCAGTTACTTTTCGTGGTCATATATTATATTAGATAATATCATTTAAAGTATTAAAGTTTAAATTATTATGTTACATTATTAGATAATCATTTTAATTTAGAAAAGTTCAAGTTTTTGGGGATAATTTTCAAAGGTTAAAATTTATTGGGTTTTCTTTTTTGTGGTTAGGTAATCGTTTTAATTTAGGAAGGATCAAATTTTTGCGGTTAGTTTTCAAAGGTTTAAATTTGTTGGGTTTTTTAATTTGCGAGAATCTATTTTTGAACATGGCTTGACCTTTTCATTTTAATTATATATATATTCCGTTGAATAATTCATGACATGTTTCGGCCATTATTTTTGGCCCTTCTCAGATGATTAATGTAAATTGAAGACAGTTTTTGTTAAAAATTAATAAAAATAAAAATATAAAAAAAAATTAACGGTATATATGAGATTCTTCGGAGAAACGTAGATACTTGTCAAGCGATTGGATGACCGATTGCAAAGATATCTCATGATTCTAAAAATTATGTATTCCTACTGTAAGAAAACTACGAGACTATGTCCAAAGTAAACGCTAATATACGAGAACTATGTGAATATGTCGAAAATAAACGATAATAATAAGTTCGCAGCTACGAGAGAAGAATGCGCCCGGAGTATAGATCGTCGCTGTTTATATACACCTGCCGCGTCGCGCCGCGCCCCGCTATACAATAGGTTATCGATGATCCGTTTCTCCTGGCGCTGATCCGTGCGTCACCAACTCGCAATGCTATGAGTCTCCGGGCGTACCACTCTCGCCGTTTTCTTACATTCGGCCTTCCTGAAACAGTGACTGTC
>NW_017278715.1:0-873 GCF_001594065.2 Cyphomyrmex costatus | reverse complement strand
CGGAACGATGCTGATTGGTTGCCCCTACCATTTCACTTTTCCGATTCCGTGTTCCGATTCCGTGTTCCGATTCCGTTTTCCGTGCCATGGGACGGCACCCTTATTCGCCTTCGCAAAATCGTTCGACGTTCCTATTTAAAGCGGGGAGCACAGACTTTTGCATAACGCATAAAGCATGTGCATAAGGAATTTCATTGGTCCATTTTCTTATGCATGAGTCAATGGACCAATCAAATTCATTATGTATATGGTTTATGCGTTATGCAAAAGTCTGTGCTCCCCGCTTAAACCTCGCGCTATTTTGCGCCGGACGTGCGTCATCTAGCTTACATAAAATTCTTAACCAATAGTAACGAATTGCTGCTGCAGCGTGCTGCGCATGAAAAAGCTTTAGAGGCCTAGTTCTAGGTCTCTAGTTAGCGTATATTAGCAGCAGTTTATGGCATGGTGGAAGTATTACATGGTG
The DNA here is from genome assembly GCF_001594065.2 of Cyphomyrmex costatus. Taxonomy (NCBI): domain Eukaryota; kingdom Metazoa; phylum Arthropoda; class Insecta; order Hymenoptera; family Formicidae; genus Cyphomyrmex; species Cyphomyrmex costatus. Next base: position 407 of record NW_017278715.1, on the reverse strand, counting down.
TGCTCAGATTGCAAGCGTCTCTCTCTAAAATTTGCGCTCTCTGTCATTTCTCTGCTTCTTGTTCCGCAGGACTGCCAACTGAGAAAAAATTACGTATTTCGCTTTGTATACGTTCCACTTAACGTTCGCAACGCTCGCGAGGATCATTTTATCCTTCTTGTAATCGAATATTAAGTAAGGATGAGATGATACACGCGATCGTTGCGAACGTTAAGTGGAACGAACCCTTTTGTAGACTCTAATAAGCGATTTCTACTGGGAAAACTAGTGCAACACTGATGCACACTAAGTGCAATTGAATGCAAATCAATTTATATGTTTTTAGTATTAATAAATAATTTAACCATTTTAATTAGATATTCTTTGTTATCACGATAACCTTATAATGTTAAAAGAATAAAATTATT
>NW_017278714.1:0-458 GCF_001594065.2 Cyphomyrmex costatus | reverse complement strand
GCTTTCTCAACTAGTCGATCAGTATTGCGTCGATCAGCAGTAGTATCATACAGCAGTGTGAAAATTCTTTTGTTTCTCTTTTTAAATTTCTTTTTTTATACAGTTTTACATTAAAAACTGTATTAACCTCATATTTTATTGCTTATTGAGTGCGTGCGTGCAAAAAAAAAATATGAGAAATCTGGAGCCGATTAGAAAAATGCATTTTGATGACGAGGAAAAGGAGGCGACGGAGGTGGAGGAGGACGTTGTCGTTGAAGACAACGACGATGATGACGAGGAGGAAGGGGACAACGGCAACGACATCGAGGAGGACATTGACGAGGAGGAAGAGGAGGAAGATTCTCCCCCCTTCCCCATTAATTTGGAGGAAGTCGACCCCGACGATCTCATTGAATTCACCATGCATTTAATGCATGTCGACGACGAAGTTGAGTTGTACCACCTCCTCGTGCATC
>NW_017278713.1:0-450 GCF_001594065.2 Cyphomyrmex costatus | reverse complement strand
ACGTACATTACTTACAAGGTGGAAGAGCAATGGTTATATTGACAAATTTACTTATAGTAAACTACTTACAACCGACGGTATTATTCCAAGAGCTTATGGTTTAACAAAAATACACAAAGTTGGTGACCCATTGAGAGTCATAGTTTCTTCTATTAATAGTCCATTTTATTACCTTTCCCTTTTCCTACACAACATAATTAATGATAGCATACTACCAGCTCCTAGCCATATCAAAGATATTTTCCACTTAGTTAACAAATTAAGAGGTCCTCATTTTGATTCTCATTATTTACTAGCTTCATTAGATGTTGTTTCGCTTTTTACAAATATTCCTTTTAATTTATTAGTTATAGATGGCATAGAAAAAAAGATGGGTTCACATTCCTTTTAAGACTAATATTCCTAAAAATGAATTTTTTATTGCGGTTAACCTTGTGTTAAATTCAACTT
>NW_017278712.1:5760-6499 GCF_001594065.2 Cyphomyrmex costatus | reverse complement strand
TGTATCATTGTGTCGATTATTAGTTTAACAACCCTTATAATAATAAAGATTGCTAAGACGCCTTCACTGGCGGAACCAAAGGAATATTAATGCTTATAAAGTTATAGGTACTTGTGTAGAGCCAATAACGCGTATTATTTCTACGCTGCTCTGCAGCTTAATTATATTAAAGTGTTACAAAATAGAATCTTATATTTTTATACGGTTTTCATTAATATTATTTTGGTTATAAAATGTTTGATACTTAAACTTAATAAAGTTAAATAAGATCAAATAAACAAACATAAATTAAATGCTATAAAGAGTCAAACGCATGAATACATTGTATCGTCTTTTACTGTCGAATACGGACGCATATTTATTACAGTCAGTCTTTCTAGTATGATTAAATTGTGAATTTAATTATGAAATAATGTTTTTGTCTACCAGCAGAGACATATTTCTGATTTTTCGGAAGTTCATTACACAACTTCACATCCATTATCGTATTTACCTCTAGTTGGTGCACAGGAACATTTTGTCGTTCAACAAGAATTGATTACTTGCCTTCTAACTCGGAGTAAAAGGAGTATTGATTTATTATTATTTCGTCGCTGAAGATGGTCTAAATTGCAGACCGAAACGTTCGACGGGGCATCTTAATGTTAATTTGTAAGATTATTAAAAAAATTTTTTTCGCATAGTTAACTGCGTTTGACTCTTTATAGCCTTTAATTTATGTTTGTTTATTTGTTTTTAA
>NW_017278712.1:0-5100 GCF_001594065.2 Cyphomyrmex costatus | reverse complement strand
GTTAAAAAGATTTGAGATTTATTAGGGGATGTTTATTAAAGGTGTTTCTATGTTCTGTAGTTAAGGGTAGTTATCGTAAGGGTTATTATATTCTCATCCATGAGTTATAAAGGAGGTATGTTTCATGCATCGGTTATAAAGGTTGCAGTTAGTAAAAAAAGGTAGTTATAATTTCTGTGGATAAGGTAATTAAGATGTGGATAGATTGTGGAGGATGTTCTCAGTGTGTTAATAATATAAGATTATGTGTTTCAGCGTTTTGATCTGTTGCACGAAATGGTGGTCTCGTAATGTCGCACGCTGATTGGTCGAGATATCTAAGTATCAAATAATTAACTTAAAAGTGTGTGAAATCATAAAATACATGTGTGTCATGGCCTAGAGGCTTTCATATAAGCTCTCTGTACAATCTAAGTGAGTTTTATAGTATAAATAAGAATTTCAGGAAATGGCGTGTTTTGATTGGTTGAGAGTGTATGACATTAATTATTTGTTATAAAAGTATGTAAAATTGTTGTAGTACGTTTCAGGTGATTCTATATAATCCATTTCTTACAATTATTTCATAATATTCGCGATGTCGGTATGTAATGGTGCGTTCTGATTGGTCGAGAATCTCACAGTTTAACTAAATATTATAATATTAGGTTTGTTCGCGTTGCATGAACTTTCTGCACTTGCACTCTAGTGAGTTTTTTAGTTAATCTAGAGAGTGCATCGATTTTTGAAATTTTAGCTCGAACGACGAAGTGCAATTTTCGCCTAACCTGCTGACTGTGTCGTTGGCTGACTGCGTCTAACTGCTTGCCCGGTTTCGAGATTTCGAGGTGGCTTGAACTCATATTTTTGTTTTTATTCATATATTTGAACAGAGTATTCTATTTATCGTGTAAAATGGCAAATTTAAGTGAAATATTACAATTATTTGATATCTCCGATGATGAAGATGAATATTTTTTGCCTTTTGTAATTCCTGATATTTCTTTAATATATCCACCAGAAGAACATTGTAAGTATAAAAATATTTTACAAAATCTATTTTCAATAGATTTAGCTATCTAGAATTTTTAAAGAATTGATTTATATGCTTTATTTCAGGTTATATAATATTATATTTACTTGAACTTATAAATGTACAACGTGTACATCATAATAAAATTAATAATTACAGAGAACATACCGTCAGAAATTATATTAATGTTGATTTCACCATGCATTTTCGTTTGTCACGGAAAATAGCTTATGAACTTATTTCACGCTTTGAAATATCACACATTTTTACATCATTGCAAGGTGTTTTATTATAAATACTTTAAAGTACTTAATTTGTTTCAAGTCAATTTTACGATAATAAAATATTCATTTTTATTTAATTTAAAATTATAGAACATGCAGGATATGCACCAATAACAAGCGAAAAACATATCTTAACTTATTTGTGGTTTATTGGTCATGAGAGTGCAAGCTATCGAGATGTATCTGATCGATTTAATGTTACAATAAGTACATTGCATACAATTATATCAAGGGTAACAAAATTTTTAATGCAACTTGCACCACAAATAATAAAATTTCCTACGTTGGAGGAAAAAGAAGCAACGAAGACATATTTTTTGCAATTGAAAGGATTTCCTGGAATTATTGGTATATTAATAAAATGTATTTCTTATATATTAAATTGAAACATTTATAATCATTTTTATATAACATTTATTTTCAGGCTGTGTAGACGGTACACACATAAGAATTGACAAACCACAACAGGATCACGATTCATATATCAATAGAAAGCAATATTTTTCTATTCATATGCAAGCAACTGTTGATCATAACATGAAATTCATAGATGTTTTTATTGGCTATCCAGGATCCGTCCATGACGCAAGAGTATTTAAAGAATCTCCTTTATACGAATCTCTTCAAGAAATTTGCTCAGGTTAGCAGTAATCGACATCAATATAATTTTTTTAAATTAACATCAAAATAAATAAATCTTATTTTAGATGGATCTTACTTACTTGGAGATAGTGCATATCCATGCTTAAGAAATTTAATAGTTCTATACAGAGACACTGGACATTTAACTCAGGCACAAAGACATTTTAATCAAAGATTAAGTTCATGTCGTGTTAAAGTTGAAAACGCAATTGGTTGCTGGAAACAAAGATTTAGACAATTATATCATTTTAAGTTGCGAGATATCGTGCGTATGGTGCAAATTATACATGCTTCTTGTGTTTTACATAATTTAGCAAATATAGATGATTTAGATTTCTTAGAACCTCCACGTAACGATGAGTATTCGGATCCAGAAGCAGTAACAATACACGTTGAAAATGATGAAATAATTGATGGAAATCAGCATGGTCGTGAATTGCGAGACGAATTGTGTCGTCAACTATTTGCACGATAATATAACTAATATTATATTAAACTACTTTAATACTTACTTAATTTTACTTTTATATTAAACTACTATAAAATACTTTATAATTACTTTATTATATCACATACAATACTTTCGTTATACATAAACTATATTGTTATTACTAATTGTGTTTATTATACAAAAACAATAATAAATGTAATTATAATATTTTATCACAATGGTAACATATTTCTTATGATAATTATACATATAATTAACACACAAAAAATTAAACTTTGAAATACACAAAAAATATTGCTTGAAAAAGTTCAGAAAATAAAGGATAAAGATATTTAGAGTAAAAAAATTACAGTTTCCAAGAAAGTTTGTAATAACGGTCTTTTTATAACTGTGCAAGATACTTATTACAATAATGACGTTCATCTCAGTATATGATTTTCAATAATGAGTTTTGAAGTTACACAAAGAATCGAAGACAAATTTTATTATAGTAATAAAATAAAATAATACCGATTGAGATACATTAAAGATTCACTCTATGGATGCTTATCTACTTTTCTAAAATCTTTATTTTTCTTACTTTACTTTTATTATAAACTATATTGTTATTACTAATTGTGTTTATTACACAAAAACAATAATAAATGTAATTATAATATTTTATCACAATGCAATGGTAACATATTTCTTACAATAATTATATAATTGACACACAAAAAATTAAACTTTGAAATAACAAAAAATATTATTGCTTGAAAAAGCTCAAAAAATGAAAAATAAAGATAACCTAGAGTAATTGACTTATGTGTCTAAAATAATAAGACGTCTCTGTAATATATACGTGTAATATATATCTCTGCAACAACTTGAATAAAATTTAAGTCTCATTAAACTTAAAAAACTTTAAGAAAATGAAAAATGTCAATGTGGGTTACTTATATGTGTATCCAAAATAAAAACAAAATATTTTTGTAGTGCATCAAAGTAAACCTAACAGTCTTCGTTAAAAAATTTTTTGGTAATATCTTTAAGAAATTTATTTCTTTCTGCTCGTTGGCCATTGGTTATAGCCCATTGCTCTCTTGCACGTTTCATAAAGTCTTCTTGAAGTTCTTTAATACGTTTACACTCTTGAAGTGTTTGCGATTGAATATTTTCATAATTTTGTCTTTCATTTTTCATTTCCGAAATGAATGCATCTATGGCAACTTTACATTGTTTTAAAACTTCGTCTGATTTATTCGTACGTGATGTAACTTTATGTGAAAGTTTGCCTTTCTTTAATGTATCAATTGAAGTATCACTTGTATCTGTTTCTGCTTTGCTGCTTGATGCCACATCAGAATTGCATTGTGTGTTATTAACTGAACAATTTGACCTACATTAAAAGTATATAAATAGAATATATTTTTATATATGTATTATTTGTATTATATAATATTTTACTTACAAAGTGTCATCTGTTTCATTGGAATAATTTTCTTTGAGCACTAATCCATTTCGTCCTGATAAAGCAAGTGGTATTATATTATGTTTTTCTCCTAATAATTCTCTTAACTCGCTACAATGTAGAAGATATTTATATTATTAACATAATTTTAAATTATTGTTTTATAATATCTACATATCTAATTGTATCATATAACATAATTTATTTATCACTTACGTTTCATATTTGCAAGTTGTTCTTGCTCTACCAGTTTTTTTATTGTTACTGACCATATTTTTATATGATCGCATCAATGATTTAAATTTATTTTCCACTTGTAAAGGAGTTACTGCATAGCCGCTATGAAGCATTTCTTCTGCTATGTTCTTCCATAAATGTTTATAAGTTTTTATTTTTCTTGTATTTACTAGATCTTTTTTACGTTTGTAAATATCTAGAAATAATTTTGTTGTTGCATCAGTCCAAAGAAAAGAAACTGATGTATTTTCATTTTGGTCATTCTCTTTATTGCCCATCGATTGTGTCTCTTCAAATGATGATTTAAATAAATCAATAATGATTTCTGTATTGTCAACAGTAAAACTCAGAGTATTCTGAGAAAAGTCAATTTCATCAAATTTTAGTTGATAAATACTTTCATCTAAATAGAAAAAAATATATTAAATAAAAAATATTTTTATAAATTTATCGTTATAGAATATATTGTTGTAAGACGTGTTCTTTACTGTATATAAGCTAGTTGTATTTAATTACCTTCAATTACACATGGTACATATCCATTATGATCAATGATTATATTTCCCGTGCTTTCACGGTTTAAAAATCCATATTTTTTCATTGTACTATTTTTATTATAAATGTAAACTAGAAAAATTATTAATAACAAAGTAACATTAAAATAATTAGTATATATTGAAGTAACTAATCAAATTTATTAAAATTAATAATTCTAACCTATACTTATCTCGACGGCGTTCCGTAAATTCCCACTCTTTTATGAATCTTGCACCTTTGCTCTTCCTCAAGACCAAGGGCAAAAAGTGTTGCCCAAAGTGTAACTGCACTGGTAACACGAACAGCGATTATGACATCATGTCCGGCAACAAAAACGAGTTAGTGTACACTTAGTGCAAAAGTGTAAAAAGTTCATGCAAGGCGAACAAACCTATTGTTAAAAATCGTTGAACACATGTTGTGTTTCTATCGAGAGGCTTCTATATGAGCTTTCCTTGTAATATTACATATATTTATAATATAATTA
>NW_017278711.1:0-1246 GCF_001594065.2 Cyphomyrmex costatus | reverse complement strand
TTTATGAAAATAAGATTCGGAGCATAATTTTTGAAAAATAAATATTTGTTAGATGCTTTAATTTTTTATTTCTTTAAATACTTTTTTAAGGTGTTGAATTTATTTGTTAAAAACAATGCTTGGATTTTATTTTCTAAAAAATATTATTAGACTATTGTATGAAATACTATTTTTGATCACCTAATAATAGGACGTTCCTTGTATATTATGGCCTTCAATTTTCAATCTTTAGACCCACCATGAATTTGTTTCTCGAAAAGTTCATCTTGGATTCGATTTTTATAAATGACAAATCATCGTTTTCATGAAAATAATCTGTTTTTAAAAAGGTTCCTGACGCTTTTGAAACAGCTTGCATACCACATATTTTAAAATAATATACATTATGTTACATTATAATTTACATTTATACATATGTGCTAAAACGCATTTCTTTATTATCAATATAATAACACTTATTAACATAAAATTGCACTTTTACAAAAAATCGTAAACTAAAACAAATTTTCTTCTCAGATTTATAATAATAATATAAAGCTGTTTAGTCATAAATTTATTATAACTAAAATATTTTTAAACATATTGTAAAATATTTCTAACATATCACTATATACTTTTCATATCACTGTATATTAATACCCTTAAACATCTATTATTCATTTTGTTCGGCCACATTTTTTTCTATTGATGATCCTGTAAAGAATTGTGTGCGTAAATAATAAGTATATATATTCTTGATTTTATCTCGACTAGTTAAGTATGTATTTACTTATTTTATTCAGGTAAACCTTCTTAGCGTTTTTATTTAAGTCGATGACTTTTTTAGTTAATGCTGCTCCAGCAGTTAAAGTTGCTTTTTTCTCAATTTGTACAATATCCGTCATTGATTTACTTCTTTTGATCTTATAACGGAGAGCATCTGAAATAAATATGTATATATGTAAATGTATTATAAAATAATAACTTTTATTTATTCGGTAACATCATTACAATGAATATTAATATTACCAATAACGACTTTCAATTTCTTTGGAGTGACCTGTTTTCGCGGAGAGCGATCCAAAAGATTATACGATACCCGTTTTAGATCGAGGCATCTGTTTTTCAATAATCTTTCACCACCATATAAATGAACAAAAAGATCTTTGGCGAAAATCGTATCATCTTTCGCCAGGAGTACGTGCCATGTTTCTTTTGGTATTGTGCATTCTTCCCCTAAATATATCTATAATGTACGTAAACATGA
>NW_017278710.1:0-252 GCF_001594065.2 Cyphomyrmex costatus | reverse complement strand
TACAGTAGTAATATCACAAATTTTACTTGATTAATTACATATTAAATATGAAGATGATAAATTTAAAGTCCGTAAATAATTAGATCTTTAATTTACTATTATATATTGCGAAAAGTATCAGTTTTTGACGTTTCGTGCCTAAAATAAAAAATATTTTTCGGGCGAATTAACACAAAAAATCAAATATTATTAGGAGTACAAATTAGTTCGGTCCGTTTCTTTTTGTGTTCAAAAATGCATTTATTTTAAAAC
>NW_017278709.1:0-394 GCF_001594065.2 Cyphomyrmex costatus | reverse complement strand
CTCTTTTTGCTTGTCGTTAGTGGGCATGAAAGGCAATTTTGAAAATAAAGTGCAGACGTATTCCTATAGAAAATTGAACGCTCTTTCACGTAAGAATATTCTTTTTTTGATCAGACCGGTTTACGCTGATGTTTTTCAGTTTTGAACTTTTCAAAATGGCGGCGCGCCTAAAAAGCCGCTCTCAATTTTCTTTTAATATAGCTCAAAATGTAGCTCCAGGTCTCTACTTTGTTACTCTAAAAGGACTTAATGGCAGATGCATTCGTTTGGGAGTAAGAGCTAGGAAAATGAGGAAAATGAATGGTGCGGCAGGGGGACGGAGCGACATTGTCTCACTTTCCTAGCTCTTACTCCTAAATGAATGCGTGTGCCATTAAGTCCTTTTAGAGTAACA
>NW_017278708.1:8398-8640 GCF_001594065.2 Cyphomyrmex costatus | reverse complement strand
TGAGGCGTTAGACGCTGAAGCAATTCGGAAAATAACGAGTAAGGAAAGTAAATCGCTTGAGGCATCAGACACTAAGCAATTCAGAAAAGAAAAGAGAGAATCGCTTGAGGCGTTAGACGCTAAGGAATTCGGAAAATAAAGAGTAAGGAAAGAAAATCGCTTGAGGCGTCAAACGCTAAGCAATTCGGAAACTAAAAGAAAAGAGAGAATCGCTTGAGGCGTTAGACGCTGAAGCAATTCGG
>NW_017278708.1:5980-6687 GCF_001594065.2 Cyphomyrmex costatus | reverse complement strand
AATTGTTACTATATGCGAGTATATAAATGTTTGCGTATTTATGAACTAAGGAATATTAGGAAAAGTTTGTACAAATAGTTACGCAAGATGAATAATCTTATTATTACGTTTCTCCTTTCTTTCACACTTAGTGCTTGTGCAACTCATACCTCTTTTATCGAAATGTATTTTATTTATGAAGAACTACTTGAGCGTCGCAGGTCGCGAAAGGTCAGGTGTCGTATTACGGCGGTCCTGTAGAATTATTACTCTTGCATGGTGGTATCGGTAATCCCCACCCTAGCTCTAACTATGCTTTAGTTTTATCATCGACATACTGAAATTCGTGGAGGCAGCTGGCACATTCTTCTGCGTTTTTTGTTATGAATATTATTTTGTCGCAGGCAGTGCATTTTACTTGTCGATGTACCGAATCTATGTGGACTAGATGATGTGTATAGATAGGTACATAGCAGGCTGCTAATTCATTTGGCATACTCCCGTAACATCGCTCGCAAATCTTGACGTGATTGCCAAGACGTTGGTATACTGGGCGTTTATTCCATGTGGTAACGCATCGGAGTTTGGTCAGGTATCTGTAGGCATACCAATGCAGCTCGTATGTCGCCATCTCCGACTCTGCTTCTCGTCTCTTGAAGATCCAGCAGAAGTGGCTATACCTTGGCATTTAGCGCTGCAATGACGATCAAGTAGTTACTACGTTTTTT
>NW_017278708.1:0-2849 GCF_001594065.2 Cyphomyrmex costatus | reverse complement strand
GTTTGAATCAAAATCTTAGCTGCTCATTTTTTTGAGATATCTCAAAATGATTTTTTGTGCCTTTTTACATCAGATCAGAAGCTCGTTTTGCGGGCATAACCTTATATGATCCTTACGTGGATCATTTGGATATTCTATTATTCGGATTCAACTGTGATACCACTCTCAGCTTTCCCCAGGACCAACGGCGTGGACGTGGCGGTATACTGGTCCCATTTTTTTTGGTATTTTTTTATTTTTTATTTTTTTTGTATTTTTTTATTTTTTGACATTTTTAAAATTTTTTATAGGTTTTATATATTTTTTTAAATTTGCACTCATGTATTAGGTTTATATCGTATCTTTCAGTATAACGATACAGAATGAACAAAGAAGAATGAATGAAAATTTATCTTATTTTTGCGAACTAAATGTGCATTGATGAAAATTCAACCACAGCTTTTTTCAGTCTGCTCAAGTAAGAGGGATCGTAAATCAAATTTATTTTATAACGTGTCCAAAATTTCAAAAATTCTTTATGAATTGATTCGCCAGCTTGCTCTGACCATAGGCCCAAACCATATTTACCTATAAAATGTAAACAGTGAGCAAGGTGGTCTAAAAGCACGTGGATTTTTAATGTCTTAGAAATTCCGAGGCTCTGAAAAGCTTTACCCAACTCACTTAAGTGTTTATCTAAATCAGGCTCAATCTTTCTAGTGGAAAAACAACAGCTTACAACTTTGTCCATAGCTTTTAGAGCAGAAACGAAAGGCAATTATCGTAGGCGGCCGATGCCCTCATATATTTCTGAATCAAGGAGCTCATCTGCTTTTTTAATGAGTTGACGGCAGGCGTTTCCTTCAAAAATCTTTCCTTGATAATTTTTCGGGATGACTTTTAGTTTCATTGGGCACTTTAGTGCCTTTTCTTCACCCACCAGTGGGACTAAGCCGTCCCAAAAGAAGTGATTGACGAACCCTTGCAGTATGTGTAATTCTGGTATGATACATTTCTCAATAACATAAACGTTATCATCTTCTTCAAAAAGGGGTGAATTAACTGTACTGTGGTAATCTTTAGCGAACTTTTTATTCTTGCCCATGAAATAAAACCTCTTATAGTCATCCTTCAAATCTCCATATGTTTTTAATTTCATACATTCATTACTTACTCGTAGAAAATCCTTATTGTATTTGTCACTGTAATGTTTTTCCTCATTTTGTCTCAAGTCCCTCAATGTTACAAAACAATACGGAGAGGGATACATAGAAGTTGCGGTTTGTTGTCCATTAACAATAAGTAATAGCTTAAAATCACAAACAAACTTAAAGGATATATTATTTATCTTAGTCAAATTAAATAAAAGTTTCATGTTTTCATATGACTCTTTAACTTCGGGAACTATGGATAACATTATAAGTTTGTGGACACTAGTTAGTTTAGCTTTCATGCCAGTACTACCACCTTCCGAGTATAGTCGTCTCTTTTTTATAGGCAAATCTGAATCTTCATCAAAATTTAAGTCATCGATACCGCAGTCCAAATCTGGCGAATAGTTTTCTGGGAGTACTGTCATAGAAACTTTTAAAAACCCTTGACCTCCATCGGCCATTACTTTTACAACGACATTTCCAGTTTGATTTCGTTGATTTATAACAGCTTCCAACAACTCCTCAGCATCTGCCCAGATTACAGATCTTTTCTCTTTTCCAGCCGTACTATCTGTATCAAAATCAAATGTACCTTCTTTATATACATTTTCAAGAGTTTTAGATTTCTCAGAGACATGCTTAGCATAATATGTAGGTACGAATCGTTTACTAGCTGCGCTTCGAAGGAAATTAGTCAGTTTTTTCATTTGGTTAGACGAAGCACCTGTATGAACTTGAAAATTGTCTAATTTGTCGGCCTTGAAGATGATGTCTTCTTTTTGTTTTGGGTTTACACTAATTCGCATTTTAGAACCTTGAGTACTCAGAAATATTTCATTATTTCGCTGTTCCGTACTCTCACTGTTGCTTTCCGTTTGTGTATCTACTTTCCGTTTCAAAACTGAACTAGCGACTTGCTCTTGCTGCTGATCCGGAAGTTTTTGAACCAATTGTAATATATTCCTACAAGCTTTTGCGGGAGTGCCACAGGAATGTTTTTTACCTTTACCAATTTTATTAAAGCATTCTTTACAAACATGGATTGATTGTTTGGGCTCACTATTGATTTGTTCGGCTGTTGGAAGTTTTCCAATTTTTGAAGCACCATACAACCCATTAAAGGCACCAATCTTAATAGATGCTTTTCGTTTTAAACCTCTACCCAACTTAACCTTTGGGTGGCCATAAAATCTTGCTGTTATACATATGTAACAATTACATATGTCATTATTAGCTCTGGTTTCCTTAGATAATATTATGTCTTCGTAGTTTGGCATGGTTGGCTTTGGCCTTGTAAATTTATTGTTTTCATGTTCAGATAGGGTGACACGGCATGTACCGCATATGCTCGATGGAAATTTAGAATTAGATAAGTCAAATTGTTCATTGATAAATTTTTTAATAAGTTGTGCTTGATTCTCTGTAATGTGAAAAAATTTCGGTTTCTTATCTCCAAAGACAATTTTTTTGCCACATGGAGCACACACTTTTGTTCTGTTCTCCTCGTGTGAGAGTTTGTGAGACATTTTCTCGAAATTCATTAATGGAACTGAAAATATTGGAAAAGAAAGTGGTGTCCCAATCTTTGCATTAATCAAATAAATTCAAAACGGTAACTAATAACTTTCAGAATAAGCGCTACGTTGCGCAGGACTGTCAATGAATAACAGTGTTCCTATAAATTTTGCAGAAATTCAGAGATGTCAGATTCCCTAC
>NW_017278707.1:0-298 GCF_001594065.2 Cyphomyrmex costatus | reverse complement strand
TGTGATATATTACATATATTATACATTTTATACATGTTATACATATTAAATATTATTATTATTAATACAAGATATGCTTTATTTACACCGGTAATGTTCCCATGGGAGCGTGTCGGTAGAACCTAATACGATATACCGCTTATCATCGTGTGGACTTAGAGCGATTTTTGTTTCCAATATCGTATACACCTTGTGCAATTTTGATCTGATGCACGATTGTCTGCGCGTCATTTCTATATCGTCGTTTAAGCATTGCGTGCAATCATCAAAAGTTATGGATCTTACCACGACGTTACTT
>NW_017278706.1:0-558 GCF_001594065.2 Cyphomyrmex costatus | reverse complement strand
GTTCACGGAACAATTTACATTTCAAAATATTATTCATCTTCTTATAATGATTTAGCCGTTTTTCAGACCTTGGGTGTTACATTGCTCAGATTTTTTTTCTTTAATATCATTGTTGGAGTTGAACGGCCTTCCAAAACACAAGTTCCTACAAAAAATTCGATAAAAACAGAGATGAATTATGTACAGATAAATGGCACAATGTAAATGTATCAGGAGACGCGGTAGTGTCTCCAGTCATGTTCAAAAACTGAGAGACACTACAAGTTTCTTATCTTGAGCCATCAAAGTCCTTATTCATATTGCTGCATATACTAATGTAAAGTGTAATGTTATTACACATTAATGTATTCTTTTATTAAATACTTATTGTAAACACACAATTTTTAAGAATATTTTTAATACTAGACTTATTACTATAATATATTTCTAATACTAAAAGATCTTTTATTTTGATTTCTATTTCATACGTATGTATAGATATATATTTAATTTACAAAAAAACATTAATAACATATTAATAGTTTACATTCATAATATGCAAGAACTTTATGTATTTCA
>NW_017278705.1:321956-324461 GCF_001594065.2 Cyphomyrmex costatus | reverse complement strand
CGGGTAAATGCGTCTACAAGAACTAAAATATGACGATAACGTGAATTAGATTCCACTAACGGATGTCGACCAAAATGGTCGACATGTAAAGTATGTAATGGCTCCTCAGGTGTAGACTCTGTATGCAATTCTCCTTCCTGAGAATGAACAGATGAATTTGCCAATAAACAATCGATACAAGATTCAATATAATTCTGTACTCTTTTTCGTAAGTTCGGAAACCAATAATACTCTTTAATACCTTGAACCGTTTTCTCTACTCCACAATGAGCACACTGATCATGATAAATTCTTATAATGTTGGAAATCATGGTATCAGGTACCACAAAACGCGGTTTACCGTCCCGAAATTTTTTATGTAACAATCCTTCTATTAATTCATACTCCTCGTTATCAGTCTCTTCAAGAGAAGTCGCTATGTCTCGAATTCGTGAATCAGCCTGTTGACGACACAAAAGTGCGGTTTCAAGAGGTACTGTTTCTATCGCGGCTATCGCACGACTTAATGCATCCACATGCTGCATTTTCTCGGCTTTCCGATGAATCATTTTGTATTTATAATTCTGTAATTTAAGTAGCCAACGTGCAATTCTAGGATTAATATTCGCTTTGACCGACGCTAAAGCTAACGCATTACAATCAGTGATAATAGTAAATTCCAAGCCATACAAATAAAGATGAAAACGCTCTACCGCTCTTATTATTGCAAGCATCTCCAATTCGAATGAATGGTATTTTTTTTCTGCATCGTTAGTGGCTTGACTAAAGAATGCGATCGGTGCGAGTTTTTTATCAGATTGCCTCTGTAATAAAATGGCGGCTAATGCAATACGACTAGCATCTGTATGTAATTCTGTTTCCGCTTTCGGATTATAATGACACAAAACGGGTTTAGACATTAATGCATTTTTTAAATAATCAAAAGATTCATTACAGGTATCATTAAAATCGTAAGTTGAGTCTTTCTTCAACAACATGTAAAGAGGTTTAGCGATTTTAGCCAAATTAGGAACAAATTTTCTGAAATAATTTATAAGTCCTAAAAACCTTTGTACTTCTTGCACATTCTTAGGAATTGGAAATTTCTTGATTGCTTCAACATGTCTGTCTGTTAAAGTAACTCCTTTTTCATTCACAATATATCCTAAATATTCGACACTTTTCTTAAGGAATTGGCATTTTGGATAATTGACCTCAAAAGAATGTCTGTGTAAAATGATTAAGACTTGTTTAAGCACTTGTAGATTATTCTCAACTGAGACTGTTGGTATAAGTATATCGTCAATATAAACGAACACCAAACCTTTCTTCATTAATGGCT
Source organism: Cyphomyrmex costatus (assembly GCF_001594065.2). Classification (NCBI taxonomy): domain Eukaryota; kingdom Metazoa; phylum Arthropoda; class Insecta; order Hymenoptera; family Formicidae; genus Cyphomyrmex; species Cyphomyrmex costatus. The sequence goes on along the minus strand of NW_017278705.1, from coordinate 323,140 downwards.
GTAATATATCAATTAAGCGCCTTTGAAATTCCGCAGGACTTTCGCAAAATCCAAAGGGTAATCTTTTGTACTCGAATTGACCACTGGGAGTGGCGAAAGAAAAATATTTAGTATGATCCGGATGGATCTTAATAGCATGAAAACTTTCGCGTAAATCAAGAACTGTTAAAACTTTTTTGTTAATTAATTGAGCCATTAAATCTTCAATTATTGGAAAGGAATAATGTTGTTTAATGGTTTTTGCATTGAGTTGACGTAGATCAACACAAAGTCTACGTTTACCATTTCGTTTAGGTACCAAAACTAAACGTGAACAATATGGTGACTTTGATTCTTGAATTATATCTCTGGAGCATAAATCTGTTACTATTTTATCAATTTCTTGTCGCTCAGCCCATGCAAAACGTCTGGCTGGATACGCAAACGGAATATCATCCTTAAGATTAATTTTAACATAATATTCATCTTCCGTATTTACCACATGATTGTTCTGAATCTCATGTACCATCTCACTAACCTGTTTATCCACAGTTGTTCCAAAGTCTGATTTAACATCTGAGAAAGTAAAATCCTTAGACTCATCCACATATACCTCTGCTGAAGCAACAGCTTTAAATAGTTCTAATCGATCATTGTCAGTAGTGCTGGAAACATCAATAGTCGCTTTTAGCTTATTTCTTACCAAGAAATCTCTACCCAAAACCACATGAGTAGGCCATGTTTCTTTAGCTACAATCAAAAATGTATTATTAAACGTAACATCAGGATAAATAGATAATTTAAATTCAAGATCCGCTTTACCAACGATCTTGATTGGAGAATCGCTAAGAGTTTGAAACTGTGGAACATAATCATTATGTAATTTGGCATTTTGACCGAAAAACAATTTATACACGGATTCTTTCATAAACGAAACTGGGCTACCAGTGTCAACTAATGTAATCATGCTACACTCTCTACCTGCAATCATATTAATCTCGGTAGTACTATCACTACTTATCTCTAAAGTGCGTTTCGACTCCACGCAACCTACAGCTTGTTGATCTTCGATAGAAGTTGACCCTTCTTCGACCTTGTGTTCCGCTACGGAAGCTACTTGTGGTGTAGATGTAGTGGTTGTAGATGTAGCGCTGCTCTGTTCCTTCTTCTTTAATTTATAGCACTCGGGTTTAGAATGCCCTAAA
>NW_017278705.1:316111-316532 GCF_001594065.2 Cyphomyrmex costatus | reverse complement strand
ATCAATGACATGTATCATTTGTATAAAAGATTTGATATCAATAGTCGGCGCCAAGTTATTCTACCTTATTACTTACTTAATTTTAATGATATTTATCATTTGTATACAAGATTTGATATCAACGGTCGGCGCTAAGTTAAATTCTACCAAGTTAAAAAGTAAAACACTAGTGGTACCTTTAATCTTTAAGAACCCATATAGTACTATTATTTAAATTCCACTAAATTAAAAAGTAAAACCTAAATGGAATTATCTTTGTCTTCATATAATGAAACCTAAGTATATGCCTTTGTATTCCTATTAAAAGATTTTCCTATTCGAAACCAAGTGATTTAATTCTTCTTTAAAAAAATTATATCACAATTTTTAAAAACAAAATGAAAAAAGTTTATTTAAATAGAAAATTTTTTTATGTAAAAAC
>NW_017278705.1:309753-314834 GCF_001594065.2 Cyphomyrmex costatus | reverse complement strand
TTACTAAAATATCTAGAAAATTATTTGTCAATGTCCTTAAAAGGAAATGCGTACAAAAAAAAAACAAATAATACTTTATTTGGCGTAATCTTGATTTTCTCATTACTGTGTTTATTTTGTGAGTTGCCTTTTACTATATTATCATTTATTTGTCTGGTAGTTATCTCAAAATTATTCTATGAAATAATATATTATTTATTATTTGTCAGGTAGTTATCTCAAAATTATTCTATGAAATAATATTTATTATTTATCAGGATATACTTGTAAAGATATTGTAAAAAATAGATGATAAATAATAAATTATTTCATAGAATAATACTGAGTTGCAACAAAGACCTGATAAATAATAAATTATTTCATAGAATAATATTGAGATAACTATCAAATATAAAGGTGTATTATACAGACAGATTGGATTCAGGCCTTTTCTTTCAATAAATCTGGAAATAAAATACAGTATATAGAATTAGTTCTTTTTTAATTATGTAGAGAAAAGAGAGGACAAATATTAGATTATAGGTACTCTAGGGCCGATATTCATAGTCAGTCCTTATTTGAAGTCTGTCTTAAGTAATGTCTTAAGATGCTAAAGCGACCCTCTGATTGGTTCGTAACTCTTCAAGACTGAACCTAAGACGGTCTTGAATATAAGAACTGACTATGAATACCGGTCTAGGGAAGGGAATAGCGCGGAAACAGTTGACAGGAAAGGTAAGGAGGCTGCCGAAGAAAGACACGAGACAGCATAAGCTTATGATTGAAGGAAAAGAAGAAGAAAAAAGGGTTACTTTCAAGATGATAGAGGATAAAGGAAAAAGAGGAAGTAATGATACTGATGAGGGAAGAGAATGTTTAAGGCTGGTAATAAGGGAGGAAATTATAATAAAGCTAAAGGAAGAGTGGAAAAGAGAAATAAAGGAATTAAGGAAGGAGATAATGAGTAGGCTAAAGGTATGAGAAGAAAAAGTGGTGGAATGGGGAAATAAAATCGAAGAAGTGAAAAAGAGACTGGAGAGGTTTGGACATAAGTTAGAAGAGGAGCAGGATGTAAGAGTGGAAAGTAGAGAACAAGGACAGGTAAGGAGTGCAAGTGGCAGTAGCAGATTGGATTATAGGTTTTGGGGGATCTGGGGTAAGTAGTATGAGAAGCAGGTTAAGTAATTGGGAAATAGATAAGGTTAGGAAGATAGTAACGGATCTAGACAAAGAGAAGAGGAAAAGGAATATTGTGATAAAAGGTGTTAAACTTCCTAAAGAAGTGGAAAACAATAAGAAAGGTTGTAATGATTGGATGAAAAATCTTTTAAAGGAGAAAATAGGGATAGGAAGTGAAAAGTTTTAAGCTGTAGACTAAGAGCTATGGCAGAGAACAAGACGTAACATGCGTAGTCGTAATGTAAGGTAAGGCAGAGAAAAACGTAGCTGTCGTAGTAGTGACTGCCAGTGCTGTCAGTCACTACTACGACAGCTACGTTTTTCTCTGCCTTACCTTACGTTACGACTACGCATGTTACGTCTCGTTCTCTGCCATAGCCCTAAGCGGACCTGTTATAATTGTAAAGTTAGAGAATGAGGAAAAGAAGAAGGATTATAATGAGAAATAAATTCAAGTTAAAGGGGGATAGTATGTTTATAGAAAATAATTTAAGTTATGATGAGAGAAGATTGTAGGAAAGAATAAATAAGTGGGCGAGACAACAAAAAGGGAAAGGAATTGAAGTAAAAGTAGGTATAGGTAGGATAAGAATTGGAGGAATATGGAGGTTATGGACAGATCAGGAAGTAAGATATAAGGAGACTCCACTCCGTAAAATAAAAGTGGACCCATTTTAGGTTTCGAGTTCAGCTTCCGATTCTGATGAGTGCGAGTAAGAGAAATGATCATTTCTCTTACTCGCACTCATTATGCGCAGCACTACTAAATTCACGAGCGCTGCGAGTGTCGAGAATCGGAAACGGAACTCGAAACCTAAAATGGGTTCATGTCTTGTAAACTGGCGAGACCGAGTGGAGTCTCCTTATATCTTCCTTCCTGGGACAGATATAAAGAGGGAAGAGAATAAGAATATGGGACAAAGAAAAAGTCAAGACAAGGCAGAGGGTGACTCAGTGAGCAGAGAGAATAGAGAGAGTAAGAATTTTGTATAAGCCAAGAAGGGGAATATAGCTTTGGTAGAAAGGGTTTTAAAATAAAAGAGAAGTATAGGAAAAAGATAAGTTCGAAGAGGGTTATAAGTCAGATAGAAAATAGAAAAAATAAGAAAGTAAGAGATAAAGTAGAGAAAGAGGTAAAGTTAATTAAAGAAATTTACTTTTCTGGAATGTGGCGGGAATAGGAAACAAGGATAGGGATTTTTGGAATTATATTATAGGTTTTGATTATGTTAGTTTATGTGAAACATGGATAGATAAAAAAAGGTGGGACAAGTTAAAGAAAAGTTTATCAAGTACGCATGTATGGGATTGTAGCTTCGCGGAGAAGGGAGGCAAGAGGGGGAGGGCCAAGGGTGGTTTTATAATAGGTAAGAGAAAGTTGTGGAGGGGAAGAGAGTGAGAAATTAATTAAGGAGGAGGGGGATGGTATGGTTAATGTAGAGTTAATAATAAACAAAAGAAAGATAACAGAGTAGTATCAATATATGAACTTCAAGGAGGAAAAGACTTAACTCTTTGCTGCATAGTGGGACGCCCAGCGTCCCACCTTTTTTCTCTCAGTTTTTAATTAATTATTCGGCTGTTTTCACCTACACAATCGGATTTTTGAGTTAATTAGGTTAACAAGATGTCTATAATCATAAAAAAAATTACAAATCATCAATTGTCATTAATTTTAAATTGTTATAAATAAATAACCATGGAAAAATAGCAATAATTTCTGAAAAAATTCATTTTTGATTGAACGATTATATATATTTGTATGAAACTATAACATTATATGTTTTCGGGGTCGCTGATTACGAATCTGACGTCAGATTTGCAAAATTCAAAATGACGGATCCAATATGGCGGACCAAAATGCAAAAAGTTGCTTGATCTAAACGTAATTTGTTACTGGGGGGTTTTCGGGGTTGCTGATTACGAATCCGTGGTCCGTTTTAAAAAATTCAAAATGCCGGATGCAATACGGCGGACGAAAATAAAAAAAGAATGAAATGCGAACTTCATGGATGTGTAAATCTTGCAATGTACCTCTCTGTTTATCTTCAAAGAACAACTGCTTTCTAAATTATCATTCATAACAAAAGAGAGACAAAATGAAAACAAAATCAAAGGGACAGAAAAGAAAAAAAAATACAAATCAGAAAATGTAAAAAAAAAAACAAAAATACAAAAAAAAATAAAAAACCACAAAATGTAAAAAAAATATTAAAAAACAAAAATTCAAAAAAAAAATAAAATACCACAAAATGTAAAAAAAAATTAAAAAGCAAAAATACAAAAAAAATAAAACAGAAAATAAAAAAAGGAACTATAAGCTTGCCACGTCCACGTCGTTAGTTCTGGGTCATGCTGAGAGCAAGTACAAAGAAATTAAAATTGTACCACATTTTTCAGGTCATTCAATTCGTCATTTTCAAAAATTTGAAATCTGGTTATTTTTCTAATCGCTAAATTTGTTTTAATTCCATCCACCACATTAGATCCGCCATCTTTATTTGTTAAAATCTGACACCGGATTTGTCATCAGCGATCCAGAAAACTCCAAAATACCAATTTTCAAGAAAATCCAACACTCGATTTTTATGTTCGTTCGCCATCCTAGATCTGCCATTTTGAATTTTAAAAATCTGACGTCAGATTCGTAATCAGCAACCCCGAAAACCCCCGCGTAACAAATTTCGTTTAGATCAAGCAACTTTTTACATTTTGGTCCGCCATCTTGGATCCGCCATTTTAAATTTTTAAAATCTGACGTCAGATTCGTAATCAGCGACTCCGAAAACCCCCGAGTAACAAATTTCGTTTAGATCAAGCAACTTTTTACATTTTGGTCCGCCATTTTGGATCCGCCATTTTGAATTTTGAAAATCTGACATCAGATTCGTAATCAGCGACCCCGAAAACCCCCGAGTAACAAATTTCGTTTAGATCAAGCAACTTTTTACATTTTGGTCTGCCATCTTGGATACGCCATTTTGAATTTTGAAAATCTGACGTCAGATTCGTAATCAGTGACCCCGAAAACCCCCGAGTAACAATTTTCAGTTATTTTTCGCGTAAAGAAAAATGTATGCCGAAAAGGGTTAGAAAAGCGTCTAGAGGATTTTATAGGAAAAAAAGAAAATGATGACGTAATTATAGGTGGGGATTTTAATATACGAATTGGAAAGTTAGGAGATGTGGGGGAGGAGGAATGCGAAGCTAGATGTAGTTAGGGTGCAAACCCATGCAGCGGAATAGCGTAACGCGGAACGAGAACAGAACCAATAACGAGCATTCCGTGTTTCTAAAGAAACTCGTGATTGGTTCTGCTCTCGTTTCGCGTTACGCTATTCCGCTGCATGGGTTTGCATCCTTAAGGTACTTTTTCATGCGCAGCACGCTGCAGCAGCAATTCGTTACTATTGGTTAAGAATTTTATGTAAGCTAGATGACGTACTTCCGGCGCAAATACATTTTGCCGCAGTTCGTTGAAGTTGAACCGAACGAACAGCAAGCAGCAAGCGGCAAAATCGAGAAAGCGTACAATATGTCCGTCGTTTTATTATAAAAATATTATTTATTGCAATAAATATTAGGAAAATAAACGAAAAATGGCTTCGGATAAGGTACGGATACATGTTTGTAAATTAGATCATTTTATACTTTACCACAAATTTGAAAAAGTAAAGTGTAAAGTATAAAATGATCTAATTTACAAACATTCGTACCTTATCCGAAGCCATTCTTCATTAATTTTCCTAATATTTATTGCAATAAATAATATTGCCTCGATTTTACCGCTTGCTGCTTGCTGTTCGTTCGGTTCAACTTCAACAAACTGCGGCAAAATGTATTTTGCGCCGGAAGTGCGTCATCTAGCTTACATAAAATTCTTAACCAATAGTAACGAATTGCTGCTGCAGCGTGCTGCGCAT
>NW_017278705.1:302390-303825 GCF_001594065.2 Cyphomyrmex costatus | reverse complement strand
TGTAAGCGACAACTCGCTTCTCATAGTTTTTAAGTTGGCAATGCGCTCGTTACCAGACTCCCTACCACAGCGTGGCGCTGTGCTATGGAGAAGAGACCCTGTGATTGGTCGACAGTAATTCTAAGTTCAAGAATACGTTAAGAAGTCGCGTCCTAGACGCTCTGCAATAAAGTGTGTTTTTAACTAACGTGTGTTTCATCCTAGATCTTTCAAGCTATTCCTGACATCTTTCCATCGTTTCCTTAACCGGTTACGTTTCTATTTCTACCCCTCGATTAACCTTGTCGAAACCTTACAATATCTTCATCATCACTACTACTACTTGTTTCTAATAATTTATCTATAATAAATAATAGTCTTTCTTTATCCATTTTGTAATTTTTTGCTGCCTAACTAGTTTTATTTGTCCGTACATACACCAAACTGCACTGACAAAAATGTCAGTGCAATATTTCTTGCACTCGTTCGGTTCATTCGGTTCGTCCGAATACAAATTCAGCACTACACTAGGTCAGTTTTCATTTGCCGAATACGATAATCTAAGTGCACTGATACGGTGCGCACATTCCGAATGCGTGGCACCAAAAAAGTTCGCACTCAGTGCGCACTGGTGTGCACTAGTGCAGTCTGTCGAATTTGCCATTAGTAGTTTTGCGATACTGACTTAAGCCGGTTGCGCTTCTCTGATATCTAGGACTCTAGGTAGTAAAGACAAAGTAATAGGAAATGGGGGGAAAAAGTTTGTAGAATGGATTGCAGAAAAAGATTGGAGTGTTCTAAACGGTAGAACTCTGAGGGTGCAAACTCATGCAGCGGAATAGCGTAAAGGTTGGATTATACTGGCCGTAATCTGTTAACTTATGCTGTAATCTGTAAAAATTGACCAATTATAATCAATTATTCCCCTCTTCTTTCGACTGTGATTGGTCAATTTTTACAGATTACGGCATAAGTTAACAGTTTACGGCCAGTATAAATCAACCTTAACGCGGAACGAGAGTAGAACCAATCACAAGATTCTCTAGAAACACGGAATGCTTGTTATTGGTTCTGCTCTCGTTCCGCGTTACGCTATTCCGCTGCATGGGTTTGCACCCATGGACAAGAAATATAGGGACAGAGCATTAGCTCCAAAGATTGGCGAGGGGGGTTATTCTGAAATGCGGGGGGAGTACATGCCTAAATTTTATTGGCTACAGCTATGCGCATGCTCAGTATCGTGTAACATCGACTTAGCGGCCAATCGCAAATAAATGATCGAAACAAAATGATAAAAATTCGTTGTTAAAAAATTAATTGTAACCCATTACCAATAAGATTAACAAAATAAAACAATAATTAGAAATCTGAGAAGGAATTATATAGAAGTTCTAATGAGAAAAATAAAAATATGTACGCATATTCAATATTAAACAATTACTATTTATTTGGTACT
>NW_017278705.1:299839-300513 GCF_001594065.2 Cyphomyrmex costatus | reverse complement strand
TATTTAATTTAAATACCTGCCCAGCCCTGATAAAATGCTTTTAGGATATCTGCAGAGCGTCCTACTTGCGTTTCAAAATATCTTCTCAGTATATGTTTCGATATTTCGAAAATCCACTTATCTATTCAAAGGTCCACAGTGACTGTGCAGGCGTCTCTGTATTATCTGTATGTGTGATTTCCGTTCCGCTGAAATGTGTTTCCTAGTGTCCCATGGAGCGGAATTTACGGATGCGCAATCAATGCTAGCCAATGATAAATGCTATTCCAGTAGATCTAATGAAAGTGAACTACGGAAAGACTCTTGCAATTGGTCAACGCTATTGCGCATTCCGCAAATTTCACTCCATGGGACACTAGGAAATACATTTCAGCGGAACGGAATCGGCGGAATGATGTCACGACCAGTAATGAACGTTCCTTAGTTCCGCATATTCGCAGTTCCGCATCCCATGGGACGGCACCCTGAGGGTGATTGGAGCGGCGAATTTACGTATGTAGGGATAAGAGGATGTTCAGTTAGGGTCTGCGCACAATAGGAGAAATATTAGGAACAGATATTAAATATAAGAATTTTAACCTATCAGAACTGTGTACTGTGGAATGTGCGCTTTCTGACAGGTTAAAATTCTTATATTTAATATCTGTTCCTAATATTTCTCCTATTGTGCGTAG